>NW_017674102.1:6284-108675 GCF_001879085.1 Nicotiana attenuata | reverse complement strand
ATCACCTGCCTGGACTCATCAACAACAACTTGTTAGCGGTTAGGGCATTAACAAATAGATACCCGCGCATTGATGGATGGATGCACCTAAGCAGTCAAACGTTGCTATTATGTCGCTGTTCAATCACATGCGTCATCTCGGCTTTTATTTCTTTCTCTTGCCGATTAATTCCTACTCCTATCTTTCCCTCTTCACCTTTTTTCTCCCTCTTTTGGATTCTCTTTCCTTTGGTTTTTCCCTTATTTGTATCATTCCTTTTTAGTTTTCCTTTGATTGATTTAGAAATGGTCGAATCCTATGGAGATTGCCTACGTATCACGACCCCGCGTGAATCAGACCAAGCGTAGTTCGCGAAGAATAAATGTAAAGTGAAAGCAGAATATTTTTGGGAATTTTCAAGTTTATTGATAGCAACTACGTCCATTACAAAGACTCGAGACAGACTCTGGTGCAAAAAGAACTACAGACTCCATATCCCTATCCTAGTTCAAACAAAATACAGACTCAATCAACTGACTGTCTTTTAACAAAAGGGAAATATAGACTCCGACAAAAAGAAATACAAGCCCAAGTGACCTAACTCCATGAAATACAGACTCAAAAGGTAAACTCTAATAGACTCACAGACAACTATGAATACATTAAAGCTCCTGGTGCCCGCGGGACATCGTTCGGTCTCGCCGCGGGCCTATATGCAAGTTCCCCTTGGAGTCTGTCTAAGTCATTCATTATCTGCTTCACAAATATCATGACTGATGCAAAGAAGGTGGTACGGGTCATGTTCTCGCACATCTGGCATTTCCGGGTAATAGAATGAGCAACGGTTAAGATTCTCTCTCGGATTCTTCCTTTCTCTTGAAGCAACCACCCTATCTGCTGGGCCCTAGCCTCCAAAGTCTGCTCAAACGCCTGGCTTTGTTCTCGAAGTTGTTGCAAATCCATTTCTAGCTGTGCTAATGCCCTATAACAGTGTTCTCATTCGACTTTGAAGTCCTTTGCCTGTTTAATCATTCGGTTTTCTGCGGCAGTGGCCTTTTCCTTTAATCTTGCGCCCTTATTGTCATATTCTTCTTTTAACTGCTTAACCATGCGAGCCCGTTCTTCTGCATTTTTAGCCAATTGTCTCCGGACCCCAACTAATTCCTTTTCTGCTTTGTCGAGGTCAAAACTGTAATCATTCACCTTTTGCCTTAGATTTGCTATAAGCTTTGTATCTTTGGCACTTCTGACAGGGTTGTCGGCCTCTAGCTTCATCTTTTGTATTTGGGCTCGTAAAACTTCATTCTCCTTGGCCAATTGTTTTCTCTCCCCTTCGTCAGCCGCGGCTTGCAAGCTATTTTCAATTCGAAGGTCTTGGACTTGTTTTTCCAACGCTCCTATGCGGGCCCTGTACTCGTTTTCTTTAGCTAACCAATCCCACTGTTCTTGTGATGAATCAACAAATTCCTGGATGTGAGATCTTTTGGCCGGTCTTTCGAATGCAACGTCCCTTCTATACCAAGCCTGATAATCAGGTGACACCTCTCCTTTGGCTCGATCCCGGACACAAGTGTTTGCCGCCAAATATTGACATTCGCTCCAGACTTGGCGGACCACAGCTTCAGGAAACTGGCCATCGGGGCCAATCTCAATCACTTGCAAACTAAGATCATCATCCTTGGGTATTATCTGGCATCTCCCCAGTTGCCTCAACACTCGATACGGTGCGTACGGCTGAATGCTCCAAAGCCCCATCAGAAGAAAATATGGTCGGGCTGCCGGCATATATACGACTTCATCAACAGGTAAGCATCCCAGTGTCCACTCTATTTGGCTAGCAGTGAGGGACCGAAAATATGTTGTCCAACCCGTGACCCCTTCTGGCAATTTGACCCCTTTAGTTCTTGTGTAAAATTCTTCTATGCATGTTTTTTCTGGAGACCCATAACTCAGAAACTGAGGGCGATGATACAGATGCTCAATCATCCACATTTGTAATAATAAGTTGCACCCCTCGAAGAAAGCTTCTCCGGCTTTACAAGCTGTAAGAGCGCGGAAGATGTCGGCCAATATCATAGGTGCAAGTGTACTTTTGGCTTGAGTGATTAATGTACTGACAACCCCAGCTATTTTTATGTCAATGTTCCCATCCTTCCTTGGAAATATTAAAAGCCCCAAGAAAGCCACCATAAAAGCGAAACATCGATGCTCCTCTCACTTCTGGCGGTTTCCTTTGCTACATATCTTACTTTCTGGGTTGTTGAACCCCCCGATATGACCATAGCGATGATATATGAAGCTTAGAGTACAAAAGCCATTCGCCAGGTCTGTGTTATGGACGGCCCTGACTATTTTCAAGGAGTCTAAAAACTTGTGTACAGCTACAATTCTGGGAGCAACCAAGTATTTGTGCCTCAACGGAACCTCAGCCTTTCCAATGTAGCCGGCTATTTCCTCCAATGTCGGGTAAGCTCAAAATCCGAAAAATGGAACACATTATGTGCTGGGTCCCAACATGTAACCAGTGCTCTAATAATATCTCCCCGAGGTGCAATATTAAGCAAACCGGTAAGCCCTTTCAAATGTTTCTTGACCGCATCTTGCCCTTCTTTGCCCAAATCGTTCCACCATAGACGCAACTCCAAAGGGACTTTATGCATGATTGAGAAGGGTTCATTTTGAGTCGTGCTCATCCTGCACATTTATTAAGGTGATTTAATAACTCATTTGACCTAAACAAAAAACAAATAACACTATTTTCGTTCAAATTTCCAATTTAACAAACGGCCGGTTTTGCAGTTACGGCCTTTCAGCACTTCAGGGAGAAGATTTTAAGGGTGTACCCGTTGACCGTTGGGAAATGACTCAAGATGGCCGTTTTTGCACAAACAGCCTTCCGGCGCCCGTTTGGGGACATTCGGCTATTTTTGATAAAACGGCACTCTCTGATTTATTTATGACAAAATAAAAATTGACGTTTTTTGGCTATTTTTGAAAAGGGGTGGTTGGACCCGATGAGGGTTGCCTACGTATCTCACATCCGGTGAGAATCAAACCTGCGTAGTTCGGGCAACTAAACCTAATTATTTTGAAAACATCCCTAATTTGAAAAATAACTTTTTTTTGGTTTTTTTTTTTGTTGGCGAAATCATTTTTTCTGAAAGCAAGATTCTTTTTATATCTTCTAATTTGAAAATAAAACTCTTTTTGTTTTTCTTTTCCACTAGCAAACAAAACAAACCCCTTTTCTTCTTTTTCTTTCATTTTCTAAAAAAAATCCGGCAGTATTTCGGCACTACTTGGCCATTGGTTTTTCTAGTATAGGTAATTAAATCTCCCCACTGCTATTTCTCTTTTCTCTCTCTTTTTTTCAATATTGCCCAGATATTCAAAGCCGGTCAGCATGCGAGTCCCAAACAGATAAATGCGCAAGTAGGATGCATCAGGATGGTCCATTATTCCGAGTACACCCGTCCTAGACGGACCCAACCCCTGTGTTGAGTCCCCTAAGTCAAAATGCACATGATGCAGATAAGCGATCCTACTAGGGATCCGGCATGAAGTCTAGTTCTTCTAGGTTCAAAACCTGGGTATGTGTTCTAGACTGTGTACCCGAGCGGACCACTCGAGTCGAGGAGGGGGCTACGTACCGGGAACCAAAAGGCCATCCGGCTTAGTAACTTGTCCGGCCTCTTTCTTATTTCAGGGTATTGACACTAACAGAATAGGGAGTCTCAACCAGTAAGCACATCCCCGGAGGTGAGAAGAGAAAGGTTTCGGCACAGTTTATATACAGCTCAGATAATATCAAAAGCGGTAAAAAGCGACATTTTGCACATTTAGCACGAAACATGTAGGAAAATCAGATATAACCAAATACAACAATTATTCTAAGCTTGAATTCTGAACCCTGAACCAGAGATTCTGGGTTCAATCCCCAGCAGAGTCGCCAGAGCTGTCACACCTCCTTTTTATTTACTACACCCCGCAAAGGGTGTATAGGAGTTTTTCCACTTAAAGGACAATCGGAACGGGATTTATTATTAAAATTCAGAGTCGCCACTTGGGAGATTAATGGTGTCCCAAGTCACCGGTTGAATCCCGAACCGAGGAAGTTATGACTCTGTTAACAGCCTGCGAACCAGAAATCCGAGTAAGGAATTCTGTTAACCCGGGAGAAGGTGTTAGGCATTCCAGGGTTCCGTGGTTCCAGCACGGTCGCTCAACTGTTGTATTTGCTTTTATCTGATTTTAAAACATATTCTAACCTATGTGCACTCTGTTTTAAACCGCTTCTATTATATTTTTTATTATGAGACTTGCAACGTCGTGAAAATGCGTCTTGAACCACGTCGCACCAGTGCACCCGTGATTGTTAACTCATTTCAACTTCGTCGAGATTTTGATTTGGGTCACATAAATGTGCACCCGTATTTAGGAAGGTAAATTTATTAAAATACGCGCCTAAAGCATCTACGCATTTTCAACTTTAGGGAGGGCCGTGAAATATGCTAAACGGTCCTTCCGAATTCTAAATGTACGTAGCATTTATTGAGGGCCCAGCAATTTGCATTTTTATTTGGGTGAGGCTCATCTCATCATTTTTTATTTAAAGGCTACTCTTAAGGTGGCTACAATTTTCTACTCACTTTGTCTCTAAAGTAACAGAAGACAAAACCTAATTAATTAATCATGCTATAAATTTTTTAACATTAATCGTGAGTCTTGCATTTACTCCTAATTCAGCAATTCTGGGCTTCAGTGTAGATTGAAGCAACCAGCGAGCCCAGTTGGGTTAACTTTTGAATCCGCCTGGTTTTGCTTGTTGTTATTACCTTTGGGCCCAATTTGAATTAAAAAGGCCATGGCCTGGGTACTTCCAGTTGGCTAATATGGGCCCAAACCTCCAGTTCTTACTAATCATAAATCTATTTCTTTTAACACCATTACAATGAAGTCCAGACTACTTGATTTCACAGATAGTCACGAGTAAATCAGTTTATTCAATCAATCCAGTTAATGATGCACGTAATTTTCAATTAAACTACTGGTCTCAATACCCAACATGCGATTGGTGACATTCATGACTAGCGTGACGACAAGCACGTTTAGCTCTGAGCTACTTTCTACTTTTAACCAATTAAACAGGCTGCTTTCTAAATCAAATATAGATCAAAATCAGTCCAGATTTTCTACTTTTAACCAAGGGCTATACTGAACAGGTACTAAACTATTCAAAATCTACAGCTGATAATCACAATTAATAGTCCAAAGTCCATGATTATACATTCCAAGGTCTGCATATATACAAATCGATTTTACACTATATGGCGCGATTAGATCTAACGCCTATTTTTACTACTAACACACCACAGGCCCTGCAGCATACTTCAGGATCTAACAGATGAATATTTGTATTCCATTTCAAGCTTAATGTTACAGCAGGGCAGATTCAAATGTGTACCTGGTAATTGCAAATAAGAAAAGGAAAGGATCAGTAGCAGTGACAGTTTGCAACAGCAGCCCAGGGAGAAGTTGAAATCCAGTAATAACTCAATCAACACAGCAAATTCAGGAATAGGTTTGAAACTCCAGCAATGAACCAAAACATCAACAATTTCAAGCACCAATGCAATCCAAAACCAAATCGATTACTCAGATTCAATTTATAGCAATTCAAATAGACCTTAACAACTCTTTTGGCAGCTACTTTCACATATAGAACAGTATACTCGACAACCAGCTTATTTCTGATCTCAATGCTGAGATCAGTATTGTTTTGAAGGAATTTTATGACTTTTAGAAACTCTGCTTTATGCCTTTTGGAAGGGGTTTAGAGGACTGCCCAAAAACTTCTTCATCAAGGCAAATGAATGCCTATTTATAGATGAACTTAGGGTCCAATTTCAGATTTTCCTTTTACCCCCTTAGTCCCTATTCTAATTTCAGTGTTTACCCCATTATTTCTGACTTGTTACACAAGCAACTAACTTAAGTTTATTAGAACCTACACTATAGTCCCTCCTAGAAAGTTCTATGCTTATTACAATCCCTATTCTATCCTTACCCCCCTTCAAAAATTACCAAATCTGATGAAAGTACCCTTTTTCCCATGCCTAAACTACCCTTTGAACCTCCTGAAATTACTAGCCTACGTTAACTACACTAACCTTTCTAACTAACCCTGGTCCAAATAACTATTTCTGCAAATTAACCAGCCCACCAATCCAATCGCAAATCCTAAATTCAAATAACTACTGATTTTCGGATTAACAACTACTAATAACAAGTCAAAGTCAAACAGTGCTCAAATAGTATCGATCAAAACTGTAAGCAAACAGATTCGACACACACAACTAATAGAACAAACTTAACCATACATGAAGCCTGGAGAAGATTTAAGCAACTCAAAACTTAAACTAAATCCTAAACATGATCAATCCTAATTCTAAAGAACTCAGTCACAACTAAATTGACAAACGACCCAATTCTCACTATTGATTAAAAGACAATGAAGAATAACAAATAAGAAACAGGCTATCCTATTTGAACACTGGTTCAACCGAAAAAATGAGGAGAAATAAACTCAAGCCCTAAATTGATTGATCAAGAGGAAATATCAGTCAAGAAGAAGAGACTAACGAAGAAGAACAAGGAAAACTTACTTAGTTTGAGCACTCGACTGACTATGGGGTGAACTCTGACCGGCCATTTGTTTGAATCCTCCGGGATTCTTGACACGTAACATCCCTAATCGTGTGTTTCAAAAGAACACACATGATTAGGGAAATTACGGTCCAAAATCCCCAAGATTTTCTGAGCTAGGGTTCTGCCAGTCTAAGATCTAAAATTCGAGAAACTCTGGCAATATTCGAAAGATTTTGGTTAGGGATTAATGATGAGGGAGGGATGAGGGACATTTGGTACGAATTTGGCCAGTTTGGGTGAGTTTGCGACTTGGCCGGAAACTTCGATGGAATATTCGACGAGGTTGGCTATGATTCGAGGGGAGCTGAGGGCATGGTTGGACAGGGGAAGACGAGGGGAGTCAGTGGTGTATTTTTGGTGGTCATCGGAGCATCACCGCCGCCGGCGGCGATTTCCGGCCGGCGGCAGACGGCGGAGGGACGGTGGGGCTAGGGCGGAGGAGGGTGGCCGACACCGGCGTTACAGGGGACGGGTTGGTACGAGGAAGAGGAGTTGTGTTTTGATTTTTTCTGTATAATTCGGACAGTTTTATTTCATTTTGAGAGTCAATCGTGGCCACTGGATCTGGGGAGATGGATGGTCGTGATTAAACGACGTCGTTTTGATCATGAGGCACTTGGACCGGGCAGGTCATTTTGGGCCTGGACGTGGGAATTTGTTTGGGCTAACTGATTTTGGCCCAAATTTGGTCTCCAATTAGGACCATTTTTAATTTTTCCTTTTCCCCTTTTTGGTATTTTTGTACTTATTTTTCTGATTTTATAAAATGCTAAAACAAAGCGAAGACCTAATTACACTATTTAACTCCTAAAATTACTTGTAACTCTATTTAAAAACGAATGCAATAATTAGTAATGCAATGAACTATTTTCTTGCAATTTTCTTTATATTTTATTCTAAAACTAATTAATACTAAAATTGTGAAATTAAATCCCTAAATGTCAATGCATATTTTTTGGTATTTTCATATGGATTAAATGCACAAATAAAAATGCAACAATTACCAAAGAATGCCACAAAATTCACAAAATATTATAAAATACTAGAAAAAATTGTTTTGTTTGAAATTTTGGGAATTACTGCTTAGGGCAAAAATCACGTGCTCACAGTCACAATCAAGAACAAGTATCCTTTGCCTCGTATTGTTGATTTATCGATCAGCTTCAGGGAGCGAGAGTGTTCTCCAAGATTGATCTCTGGTCAGGGTATCACCAGTTGAACGTCAGGGACTCGGATATTCTTAAGACAGCTTTCAGGACACGATATGGTCATTATGAGTTCCTTGTGATGTCTTTTGGACTGACCAATGCCCCAGCAGCGTTCATGCATTTGATTAACAAAGTGTTTTGGCCCTATCTCGACTCGTTTTTTATTGTATTCATTGGTGATATTCTGGTATGCATTTGAGAGTTGAGTTAGAGCGGTTGAGGGAGGAGAAGCTTTACGCAAAGTTCTCCAAGTGTGAGTTTTGGCTCAGTTCAGTGGCTTTCTTGGGGCACGTGGTGTCCAGTGAGGGTATTCAGGTTGATCCGAAGAAGATAGAGGTGGTTAAGAGTTGGCCCAAACCGTCCTCAGCCATAGAGATTCGCAGCTTTCTTGGTTTGGCGGGTTATTACCGTCGGTTCGTTCAGGGATTTTCATCTATTGCATCACCCTTGACCAAATTGACTCAAAAGGGTGCACCTTTCATGTGGTCGGATGAGTGTGAGGCGAGCTTTCAGAAGCTCAAGACTGCCTTGACCACACTCTGGTGTTAGTTTTGCCATCAGCTTCAGGTTCATATATGGTGTATTGCGATGCTTCCAGTGTTGGTATTGGGTGTGTGTTGATGCAGGAGGGGAGAGTGATTGCTTATGCCTCTCGTCAGTTGAAGCCCCATGAGAAGAACTACCCTGTTCACGATTTGGAGTTGGCTGCCATTGTTCACACGTTGAAGATTTGGAGGCATTATCTCTATGGTGTGTCTTGCGAGGTGTTTACAGATCACCGTAGCATCCACCACTTGTTCAAGCAGAAAGATCTCAATTTGAGGCAGCGAAGATAGTTGGAGCTGCTAAAGGACTATGATATTACTATTTTGTACCATCCGGGGAAGTCAATATAGTGGCCGATGCCTTGAGTAGGAAGGTGGTGAGTATGGGCAGTTTGGCATATATTCCTGTTGGGGAGAGACCTCTTGCAGTTGATGTTCAGGCCTTGGCCAATCGGTTTGTGAGGTTGGATATTTCGGAGCCCAGTCGGGTCTTAGCTTGTGTGGTTTCTCGGTCTTCCTTGTTTGATCGCATCAGTGAACGCCAGTATGATGATCATCATTTGCTTATCCTCAAGGACATAGTTCAACAAGACGATGCTAGAGATGTGACTATTGGTGATGATGGGGTATTAAGGATGCAGGGCTGGATATGTGTGCCCAATGTGGATAGGCTTTGGGAGTTGATTCTGGAGGAGGCCTACAGCTCGCGGTATTCCATCCATTCGGGTGCCGCGAAGATATATCAGGATTTGAGACAACACTACTGGTGGAGAAGAATGAAGAAGGATATAGTGGGGTATGTGGCTCGATGCCTCAATTGTCAGGAGGTGAAATATGAGCATCAGAAACCAGGTGGCTTGCTTCAGCAGATAGATATTCCAGAGTGGAAGTGGGAGCGGATCACCGTGGATTTCGTAGTTGGAATCCCACAGACTTTGAGGAAGTTCGATGCTATTTGGGTACTTGTGGATCGGCTTACCAAGTCCGCGCACTTCATTCCTGTGTGCACTACCTATTCTTCAGAGCGGTTAGCTGAGATTTATGTTCGAGAGATTGTTCGCCTGCATGGTGTCCTAGTTTCCATCATTTCAGACAGAGGTACTCAGTTCACTTTGCAGTTTTGGAGAGCCGTGCAGCGAGAGTTGGGTACTCAGGTTGAGTTGAGCACAACTTTTCACCCTCAAACGGACGGACAGTCCGAGCGCACTATTCAGATATTGGAGGACATGTTGCGCGCTTGTGTCATTGATTTTGGGGGTTCATGGGATCAGTTTCTACCGCTCGCAGAGTTTGCATATAACAACAGTTATTAGTCGGGTATTCAGATGGCTCCATATGAGGCTTTATATGGGAGACGGTGTAGATCTCCAGTAGGTTGGTTTGAGCCGGGCGAGGCTAGGCTTTTGGGTACAAACTTGGTACAGTATGCTTTGGACAAGGTGAAAGTGATTCAAGAGCGGCTTCGTACAACGAAATCGAGACAGAAGAGTTATGCTGACAGGAAGGTTCGTGATGTGTCTTATATGGTTGGAGAGAAGGTTTCGCTGAAGGTTTCACCCATGAAGGGTGTTATGAGATTTGGGAAGAAGGGTAAATGGAGTCCTCGGTTCATTGGGCCTTTTGATGTGCTTCGGAGTATTGGGGAGGTGGCTTATGAGCTTGCTTTGTCATAAAGCTTGTCGAGTGTGCTTCCGGTATTTCATGTTTCTATGCTCTGGAAGTATATATGTGACCCGTCTCATGTTTTGGATTTCACCACGGTTCAGTTAGACGGTGATTTGACTTATGATGTGGAGCCAGCGGCAAACCCGCAACTTGAGATCAAAGGATATTGATTCAGTAAAAGTGCAGCGGAGAGCTTGAACCGTGGAGAAGGCTACTTGGGAGACCGAGCAGGAGATGCAGAGCAGATATCCTCACCTATTTGAGGCTTCAGGTATGTTTCTTGACTCGTTCGAGGACGAACGTTTGTTAAAGAGCGGAGGATGTAACGACCCGACCGGTCGTTTCATGAGTTACAGCCTCGTTTCCCCCATTTCTGCTTCTTTATGTGTTGTTCGGTTGTATTTCATCATATCGTGTATGTTGTTTTGTGTTCGGAGTGGTCTTTGAGTGAAATGAGACACTTACTCTCTAATATAGGATCTTAAGTTGGAAAAGTCAACCGGACGTTGACTTATGTGTAGAAGGTCTCGGATGTGATTCTGATGGTTCGGATAGCTTCGTTAGGTGATTTTAGACTAATGAGCGTGTTTGGAATGTAATTTGGAGGTCCGTGGTAGATTTAGGCTTGAATTGGCAAAATTGGAAATTTGGCATTTTCCGGTCGGCAGTGGAAATCTTGATATCGGGGTCAGAATGGAATTCCGGAAATTGGAGTAGGTCCGTTGTGTCATTTGTGATGTGTGTGCAAAATTCCAGGTCATTCGATGAGGTTTGATAGGTTATGGCATCGTTTGCGGAATTTGGAAGTTTGGAAATCCTTAGGCTTGAATCCGAGGGTGATTTGGTGTTTCGATGTCGTTTTGGGTGTTCCGAAGGTTGGAATAAGTTTGAATAGCAGTATATGACTTGTTGGTATTTTTGGTTGGGGTCCCGAAGGCCCCGGGATGAATTCGGATGGTTAACGGAAAGATTGGAACTTGGTTTGAGCAGCTAAAGTTGCTGCTTCTGTCATTTCCGCACCTGCGGATCAGGGACCGCAGGTGCGAGGTCGCAGAGACGAGAGGGAGGACGAAGATCCGGAGGATTGGAAGCTGAGGCAAATCTGTAGGTGCGTACAAAGGACCGCACCTGCGATGACTTTCCCGCAGGTGCGGCGTCGCAGAAGCGACTTAGAGACTGCAGATGCGGAAATCGCTGGGCAGAAAGTATAAAAGGCCTTCTTCGCAAATTTCTGCCATTTCTTCACCACTTTTGAACGAGTTGGAGCTTGGGGGATTGTGATTTCAAGAGAGAATTAAGTGTTTCAGTGAGGTAAGCTACTTGGACCTTCTATCTTGTGTTTATGGCGATTATTCCATTGTTTAATAATGATATTAGTGGGAAAATTAGAAAAGAAATTGGGAGATTAGGGCTTGAAATTGGAGAGTTTAAATTGGGGATTTGACGGGTCATTTGAGGTCTGATTTAGGTGATTTTTGTATGAATAGACTCGGGAGTGAAAGGAGTTTCTAGTCTTGTGATTTTTGTTTGATTCCGAGACGTGGGCCGGGTTTGAGCAAATTCGGGATTTTGGGTCTTATTTGATAATTTTCGTGTGGGTTCCATTCCCTTAGCATGTATTGATGATAATATACTGATTTTGGTTAGATTCGGAGCATTTGGAGGCCGGAGCGAGAGGAAAGGGCATCGCGGGTTAGAGTTTTGGCTTGGTTTGAGGTAAGCAACGCTTCCAAACTTGGTTCTGAGGGTTCGAAACCCCGAACTACTTGTTCTATGATAAATATTGAGGTGACGCAAATGCCAAGTGACGGGCGTGTAGGCGTGCACCGTGAGAATTGCGGCCTGGATCATTCCATGGCACCGCTTAGTGACTCTTTCTTGCTGACACTTGTGTAGTGATTATGTGATTAAGTTATTGAGCTGTAAATCCTGCTAATTATCATGTTAAGTCTTCACGCCGATAACTGTTGAGACCCGAGCGGTCGTTTCTTGCTGCCATATCATTAGCTTAATCGATATTCTGTACTCAGTCTTATTCATGCACATAATATTATGTCTTAGTCTCAATTATTGTTATTTGGCATATCATATCATTGTTTCGGACTAGTTTATTGGCATTGCGAGCCCGTGTGTGTGAGATTGGAGAGTGTTGACTAAGTGAGGCCGAGAGCTTGATTATGAGTGACAGTATGGGATCGGGCTGCACGCCGCAGCAGATTATTGATTATGCCTTCGTTGGCTTGTTATAGCGCTTGGGCTGAAAGGAGCCCATCCGGAGTCTATACACCCCCAGTGAGCGCAGTTGATATTATTGAGGGATGGATCTTCCCTGGACATTGATCTTGTCCGAAGTACGTATACCTGGAGATGTATCTTCTCCATAGGGCTGGAATGGCCTTCCTCGGTACTGAGTGATTGTTGTCAGTGATGTGTATATACTCCAGGATGGATCTTTCCTGGGCCGAATGGCCATATACAAAACCGAATGGATGAACACTTGAGAGTGGAGGTACACAGTACATTTTCATGCTTTCTATTGAGTTGAATACTTGAATTGCAAGCATGCCTACTTTATTGTACATCTTAATTGTGTTACCTGTTGAGGTTTGGTTCGTCACTACCTGTCAGTCCACAGTTTGGACTTGTTACTTACTGAGTTGGTGTACTCACGTTACTCCCTACACCTTGTGTGCAGATCCAGGTATCTCAGAACATGGTAGCGGTTGTTGACTACTCCAGTCGCGGATTTTCACGGAGATAGCGAGGTAGCTGCCTGGCGATCGCAGTTCCGCTTTTTCTCCTTCTCTATGTCCCTTTTAGTGCATTGTTGCTATTTCCAGACTATTTTGGTCTTGTCTTTGTTTCGGACTATTGTAGCATTGCTCATGACTTAGTGACACCCGAGGTCGAGCTTTTCACTTTCCGCTTTTATTTTGGTTTTGACTTTACATCTTTTTATGGGTTTTCAGTTGAAAATGGTTTTATTTAAGTTTTAAATGGAATGTGGATTATTTTGGAAATGTATCGGCTGGCCTAGTTTACGATAGGCGCCATCACGACCGGGTCGGTTTTGAGGTCGTGACAGATGCGAGAAAGTGGGATGAACAACAAATCGAATCGTTATGTAAAGATTATGTTTATAATTTACTTGACAATCAACTTTTCATGAGAGAACTTATCATATAGAATATTACATGCCATTTTCTTCTCTCTCCCTGTCCTCTTATATTAGACATATCTCCTACCTAACTTAAGGTACAAATACACAGAATATTCATTGGAATATTCCCCTAAAACATTGTACTACAAAACTAGCCGTTATGGCCGACCAGAGTCCCTGACCTCGGCCCCAATTAATCAGCTCGCCCGTTGTTTTCTTTAATCTTGTGCAAGACCTCGGCCTAATCGCCCTTTGGTCATCTCTTGTGCCAGATTTTCTTAGCAGATTTTGACCCATATAGGTAACTTACAGAAATATCCCAAATAAATCTTATCTTACCATACTCTAGCCATTAATTATAAACTTATCAAAATTAGCCAAGCACATACAAAAATTGAAAATTCAAATAAATAATGTTCTTTCTTTCCAAGAATCACACACAAAAATCTCCTTTCATATTTTTAAGCGTGATCAGTAATATTAGATGTAAGACGGAAAGGAAATTTCAATGGGTATGGTTGAAATTCATTGAAAACATATAGATGAGTCAATATACAAAATTTGAGGAAGATTGGAGGTGATTTGGTATCAAAATTCGTAGTTAAAATCGAGTTCTAAAATTTCTTCTGTGACACATATATCAAACATGTATCACACACTAAGGTATACATAGACATACATGTGATACAAATTTGATACATATGTGATACACATATTTTTTTTTCATGTTCATCTTTTACTTTGAATTTTCAATTCAAACCACCTTAAAACTCCGCCGAATCATCCCAAAACTGAGATCAACACTCCTTCTGATGTACTCAATCTATTCTAACAACACTCACTCAAAACAAAAAAAATATTGACATTTTTCTGGCTACAAAAAGCTAATAGCTAATTGGCTAATATTGGCAAAAATTTAGCTAATATTAATAATATTTTACGTATTCACCAATTTTTGCAATAAACTATTTACAAATAGACTAACTGATAGTTTTCCAAAAAAATATCACGGTCAATGTGCGTGAAGAAAAGCGGATCCGAATTTTGTTTGTCTTGTGAATTCATAGTTGATTACTTTTTGCAATTTCAATAGATTTTATATTATTTTATCGTAAGTTCTTTTTTAGTCTAATTATTTATCGTGAATAATACAGTTGTGTACTATTTTTCCTAAGACGTGGTCGTTTGCTAACATGGTGTTATTGGTTTTCTAGTTTTTCTCTTCTTTTGTTTTGGGGTCAAATGTATCTTGCAGCCTCCCCCCTATGTCGACGGGTTGTATCTTAGATTGAGTCAGAAATTCTAATAAGACAAGTAAAATTTTGCTTTCAAATGATGAACATGTAACTCTACTTAATAAGTATTGTTTGGTAATTTAGAATAATTTTAAAATAATAATTTTACTATTTACATGTCCCTTATGGAATAAACAGTTTATTATATTAAGAAAAAAGCGATTTGTCAAGAAAATTTGCATCAAGAATATCAAGATTCACGATTCATTTAATTTATAATTTTTGATTAACAGGCATATGAACTTCAATCTTTTTCGCTACTTCTTTTTCTCTAAAAGTAATTTTACCTTCTCTGGTAATAAATAATGACAGCTATTAAAGTAATCATTATATATCTAATACCTATATACAGAAACAATTCATGTGGGCCATTAGTCCACATATTTGTTAGCATTCTCTTATCCTCTTTCTTTCTTTTTCTTAAATGAAAAATGAGAACAAAAATAAAAATAAAATAAAATTGCTAATAACTAAAATAAGATAAAATCAAGCATGACCTGCTACCCCTGTAGAAAAGGCAAGCAAAAGGACATGAGCTGTGGATCCATAGGCTTCTAGCTTGTTTTGGACAAAATCTGCGAAGTGTAACAAACTAAAAGGTAAAAATTGCACGAATCCTTTATTTTGCAAGCTCGAGATACAAATCCAAATGCATCGAGAGCGCAACAGATACTCTATAGTTCATCTTGGTTTGTGTTGATCTCATACTGAATGTCGCTCCCCCTTCTTTTCGCGGAGTCCGTGTTTCGACATTCATTGGGAACAACTATTTCCTTTTGGGAATTGGGTATTTGAATTTTGAAGAGTCGCCACCTAACGGATTTAAGGTGCGTTATGCCACCTAGAGCAGATAACTCATAAACCGGTTTGCATTACCAGAGACTTGGGTAAGGTCTCGAAATAACCTTGAGGGGAAGGTGTTAGGCACCCCTCGCGTTCCACAACGGTGGGTCCCGACCGAACTCGAATTATGTGAATTAGTCATTAAAGAAACAAAGCGCGTAAACACATAAAGTTTATTTGAACGGGGTAAAGGGGGTCCTAGGTTTGTTGGCCTATAGGATCACATCTGTACAATACCCGGTAAGCCTTCCTCAAATAGAGGGGTTACACGTGGCATTAGCGCACAGGTCATCATATCCTTTACTACCCAATTACCCTCCCCTTGGTCATAGCCTAAAGCGTTCTAGCAATCTTAAGACGTATCCTATGCGTGCATTACCCGTCCCTTTACTTATATAGTCCTGAGGTATTTAGGACTTCTAGTTAATGTGGATCTAGACCCTCGTACAGTAATTAAAAGGAGAAAATTCTAGGCGACAAACAAAACACGTAGGACTAGACCAGAGATAGAACAGTTAAAAGGCTCACATTTTACCTCCACAAATAGAGCAAGCAAGTGCACATCTCAAACAGCAAATTTCAGATGTTTCGGAGAGGTCCTAGAACAGGATATATAGGTGGCCATGACAAGCAGAGAATATGCAGCATTGAGTTAAGGCAAAGCATTAAAGACCTAATCAGTTTGCCTACTGATTTAGAATATGTTGAATCTGGGCAGTTCACAAATAAGCACAACATAATTTCCAGTTTTTATAAGATCTTAATTACCTACAGGCTTGCCTAGGCGGGAATACCCTATAAACATGCTGTCTAATATGTAATCAGGATCAATTTAAAACAAATAGTTTTGAAATTATTAAGTCCTATAGGCATGCTGGTCTAGGTGCTGCATATTACGGAGCTGGTTTACATACATTTAATCCTAGATCGTGATATCTAGGAGTTAGGATTGCTTTTAAACAGGATAGTTACTGATCTAAGCGATGTAGACATGGTTTTAAAGTGAATGCAATAACAGTCCTAAAGCAGGATCTCTAATGCACATTACGAATGAACATTTTGTTAAGCAGGATTATAGCGGTAATTTAATAACAGAATTTCTAGGTGATCATGATTATTCAGAAGTAGAATTTCGTATCAAATGAGGTGATGAGCCTATAACATGTTTTCTAGTATGCCAAACAATCCTAAAAGCATGATTTCTAAAGCAAGTAAACATAATAAACCTAAGGCATGATTTCTAATGCAAGTAAGCATAGTAAACCTAGAGGCATGATTTCTACCTGGTTTTCCTCACAAAAATCATATAAGAATCCCCTTCCCTTTTACTAATTTTTCCAATATCTGTTTACAAGGATTATTATTACAGACCATAAATGAATTACATAATGAATAAAAGCTATACTATAGGGAGCCTGAAATAGGCCCAAAGATAAACCTGGCAGACCAGGCCTTCAACCAGTCCAAAAATGCCATAACCTCATAGTGCATCCAATAGGATTCTGGTGTGTCAAAGTTCCCAAGGGCCTCAGGGACCCAGGGCAATGCTCACACCAGAAAACTTTCAAAGTAACCCTTCGTGAGCAAGTTTGGAAAGCCAACTCCAGTGTATCAAGTTCAAAGTAGCCTCGTAGACTCCTAAGCAATGCTTACACTAGAGGGGCAAGACCTTAGGTGTTCTAAGAGTAGGAGTTGAAAATGGTGCTTGAAAATATAAATAGTTTTAAGAAAGCAGTTTAGAAGTAAAATAGTTTAGGAGTGAAACAAGAGTTGAAGTGCAACAGGAGTAAACAGAGTCATTGCAGCCCTCTGTGTTCAAACAAACAGACTCATAACCATTTCAAACAAGCTTCAGATTGCCTAGATTCAACTCAATCCCTTAGTTATCACTAGGTGGGGCACATAGCATGCTGGGAGTAGGATAATAATAAACAGAAAATCATACAAAGAAAGGTAGTAAGGGTTGGGAACATAGAAGTCATTAGTCAGGAACACATAAAAAACAGGTCAGCAAGGAAAACATGCCAATTAACACAAAGCAGGTTGACAGCCAGATCCCATAACACTCAAAAGACATGTTGATCGGAAGCCAAAAAACATGAAGCACATAAACTTAATAACCAGATTACACAATACGGGAGAGGACATAACAACAAAAGTAATCATGCTGATTTAAAGCAATAGACATGAAAGACACAGGGCAAAATAGAGAAGTAGTCATGTTGATCGGGAACAAGGAGGATATAGGTTCAATTACACAAAAGTAGCCATACTAATTGAAGTCCATAAGTAGTCATGCTAATTGAAATACAAAAAATTCATGGATTCAACAGAAGTAAAGCAACAAACAAGAAAGCACATAGGTTTAAGCTTCATAACATAATGAATGGCGTTAGGAATGGAAACATACCAGTTAAAGATAGCAAAACAGAAGGTGAAAGTGTGCAGAACTCAGTGATCTAGCCTTGGCTTTCAGCCGACTAGACAATGTAGTGAACACAAGTAGCAGAAAGGTTTTAGTGAGAGCAAAGTTTGTGCGTGTATGTGTTTCTGAACTGTTGTTCGTGTGTCAGGCGGAATGAGAGTGCATATATATATATAGGAGTCGAATAGTGTAGGTAAATAAGGCAAGGCAGATTGACATTGTAAAATAAGGTAAGGAAGTAATCAAGTAATCAATCAAGCTTGATAGGGGACAGAAAATTAGGGAGTTATACCCATAAATAACTCTGATTGAATTTTAAATAAGGCAAGACGTGGGTTTATCAGTCAATTAGGGTTAGAACCCTTAAATCAAGTAATCAATTTCACACATAAGGCAACACGGGTAATCAGAGACCAATCAAGGGTCAATTAACCCATAAATATGCAAGAGACGTAAATTAAGAACCTCAGGATTAAGGAAAACAAACAGAAATTAGTAAATTACTTCAGTAAACAAATGAAACCCTAGATAATTAGGCTAATCAGTCAATTATTCAAAGAATAACGGACAAGAGTTTGAAATCAAACAATGCATAGTCAGACAACTGAACCAAAAACATAATCATGCGAGAAAGATTAAACAAAACATAAGGATCTCAGAAATCTTTTGCGAAGCCAAAACCCTAATTTGAAAAATACCTGAAGTTGATTAATAGTGGGAAAATCAGAGGACCCTTAAAGAAAACAACCATGGAAACTTGAAACACTTCAAATATGCAGGGATTCGGACAATAAATAACAAAGAAACCAAAAACCCTTCGTAACATAGTGCTAAAAATCGGTTATCAGTAGAGAAATAAGAGAATCTTAAAGAAAAATTAGTGATGAACTCAGAATCGTTCCAGATCTACAAAGATCTGGACAGATTCAAGTCTAAATATTAGGGTTTTGAAGAAAAAGGAAAGGGTAAAGAGAATCTGGCCTTGAACCAGAGATTTGCACCGTAAAACATAGATAGAAAAGCACTCACAGACCATAGACGGACTCTCATAGAGTCTTGGACAAGATCTGGACTAGGTCTCTTCGAGATCTTTGGATTTGGGGTTGAAATTGGGCCATTTAATTAGGCTAGGTCCGAAAATAAAGGGCTATTTGCTAAATACCCATTTAATTGCTAAATTGTTTTTAAAAAAATAGTTAATAGATTATAAAAAATGTTTTTCATGCCTAGAAATGTTTTAAAATAATTACTTAAAATCTAAAAAATGTAAAAGGTTATTTTCTGATAAAATAATGTAATAATGTATGCATGGGCTATAATTGCAAAGTAATTGCAACTATAACCCCAAAAATGCAAATGTGGCTATTTGTGAAGTAATTAAAATTAATACGAATGCAAAATGATAAAATCAAGCCACAAAAATTATTATAAAACCATTTGTGATGCACCCCGTGATTGTATACATAAATAGAATACTGGGATAAATTAATTAAAATCTTTAAAAATGCAGAAATTATGGAAAAATACTAATTGATGCTAATGCATAGTTTTGAAAATATTATAGGGAAAAATTGGGTATCAACAGCTGCCCCTCTTTACCCGGGAAGGATGAAAGAGTTTTCGGGTAAAGAAATGATGGCCAATTTTGACCAAATGGGTTGTTTTGAAAAATAGAGGCCGAACTCTGGTCTTTGAGCTGCCTACATATCCCTGGCTTTAAGGAATCAGGCCATGTGTAGTTCTAGACCCAACGGCGAATGAAGCCGACGGAGTTCGCGAAAGGTAGTATCGGATGGAGTTAGGATTATGAGCATGAAGTATGACGGGTGTGTAAATGAATGCAGAGTGAAGGCGGGTAGTTGATGGGGGTTGATCTCGTTTGAAATAATGGTAAGGGGCGAATGGTAGTCGGACGAGTATAAAAGGAAACCGGAGCGAGGATTGCTCCTGTTTGAAGAACGGTCACCTCCTGGATTACCTGCAAAACTTAAAACACACGATGCATGCAAGTGTATAGCTTACTGCGAGAATTTAAACATGTTGCAACTTCCCTTTGGACCATGAAAGATCGTCTTTGGAAATTGAGGATGACGTCCTTAGACCATGATGTCCTGGGCTGTGAATTGTTCGGTGGGGGATTCGCAGGCCGTGAAATGATGTTCTCGGGCCATGAAAATGGTGCCTCCAAACCATGACGCCTTTAAATAATGATATGCAAATTTGAGAGATCCTCAGGCCATGGGATGGTGTCTTCTGGCTATGAGGATGATGCATTTAGACAATGACGCCTTTGGACAAGTTGGCGATTTTTCAGCCCATGAGATGCAATAATATGATGCTAAAATCAGCAAGACAAGGCTTAGTCTTACGAGGTTGAGGGCAGAGCTTAGCCCAAAAGTGGAGCAAATAGATAGTGTCGGAGAGACAGTGCTTAGTCTCGGCTAATAGAGGCGATGATTGGCCTTATGCAAATAAGAGGCAGAGCTTAGCCTCATGCAGAATTCGGGACATGGCTTAGTCCCATGCAAATGGAAGGCAGTGCTTAGCCTTATGCAAAAATGGAGGCAGGGCTTAGCCTCATGCAAGATTCGGGACAGGGCTTAGTCCCATGCAGATGGAAGGCAGAGCTTAGCCTTATGCAAAATGGAGGCAGGGCTTAGCCTCTTGTAGATATGGAGGTAGGGCATAGCCTCATGCATGATTCGGGATAGGCTTAGTCCCATGCCAATGGAAGGCAGTGCTTAGCCTTATGCAAAAATGGAGGCAGGGCTTAGCCTCATGCAAGATTCGTGGCACAGGGCTTAGCCCCATGCAAATGGAAGGCAGTGCTTAGCCTTATGCAAAAATGGAGGCAGGGCTTAGCCTCATGCAGATTTGGAGGCAGGGCTTAGCCTCATGCAGATGGAGACAGAGCTTAGTCTCATGCAAGATTCGGGACAGGGCTTAGTGCCATGCAAAAATAAAATAGCAGGTGATAGCAGAGTTTTCTTAGCTGATAATAGATTTCAGTATCATGGTTGTTATGAAGATCGTTACTTGGAAGCATGTATATTCTTCGCTCCTGCATCCAAAGAAAAATCGTGAGTTCTGTAAAGGGGGAGGTCGGTTCGTTCCTCCGTCGACTTGCTTGGCTTGCTTCGCTTGGTCCGAAGGTCCTGTTCAAATCATTGGGGGTAGGTTGGCTAAAGAGAGTCATTTTACAAGCAAGCATGCATAGTTTCAATGACGTAATAAAAAAATATTATTTTAGAATTGGTTAGATGAACTAGTGACTGTGACATGATCCGAGACATCGCAACCTCTCATGCTATAGAATTTTCAGGGTCCTCCTCAAAATTCTTCCCCAATTAGATGGACACGCCTGACTGCTGCACATGCTGCGATCGGCTGAAATTGCTTCAGAATTTTGAGGGTCCTCCTCAAAATTCTGCCCAAGTTTCTGATTGATTTCTGACTTTCTAGCATATGATGGCGTTGGCTGGACTAGCTCCGGAATTTTNATGCAATGGAGGCAGTGCTTAGCCTTATGCAGATATGGAGGCAGGGCTTAGCCTCATGCAGATGGAGACAGAGCTTAGTCTCATGCAAGATTCGAGACAGAGCTTAGTCCCGTGCAAATGGAAGGCAGAGCTTAGCCTTATGCATATATGGAGGTAGGGCTTAGCCTCATGCAGATGTGGAGGCAGGGCTTAGCCTCTTGCAGATGGAGATAGAGCTTAGTCTCATGCAAGATCGGGACAGGGATTAGTCCCATGCAAATGGAAGGCAGAGCTTAGTCTTATGCAAAATAGAGGCAGGGCTTAGCCTCATGCAGATGGAGACAGAACTTAGTCTCATGCAGGATTCGGGACAAGGTTTAGTCCCATGCAAAAATAAAATAGCAGGTGATAGCAGAGTTTTCTTTGCTGATAATAGATTTCAGTATCACGGTTGTTATGAAGATTGTGACTTGGAAACATGTATATTCTTTGCTCCTGCATCCAAAGAAAAATCGTGAGTTCTGTAAAGGGGGAGGTCGGTTCGTGCCTCCGTCGGCTTGCTTGCCTTACTTCGCTTGGTCAGAAGGTCCTGTTCAAATCATTGGGGGTAGCGTTGGCTAAACAGAGTCATTTTATAAGCAAACATGCATAGTTTCAAAGACGTAATAAAAATATATTATTTTAGAAATTGGTTAGATGAACCAGTGACTGTGACACGGTCCGAGACATCGCAACCTCTCATGCTATAGAATTTTGAGGGTCCTCCTCAAAATTCTGCCCCAGTTAGATGGACACGTCTGACTGCTACACATGCTACGATTGGCTAAAATTGCTTCAGAATTTTGAGGGTCCTCCTCAAAATTATGCCCCAGTTTCTGATTGATTTCTGACTTTCTAGCATATGATGGCGTTGGCTGGACTTGTTCCGGAATTTTAAGTGTCCTCCTCAAAATTCTGCCCCAGTTTCTGGTTCTGGGGAGAAATGAAAATTTATTATGATGTGACCGAACCCACAGGGCTGCCTACGTATCCCCCCTTAAACGGGAATCAGGTCAAGCGTAGTTCAATTTACATCATTTTGTGAAAACATAAATAGTTACACATAGTATCATTTGACTGCATCTGCGTTGATCTGTTTTGGCCAGACTTCTCTGTCCATTTCTGCAAGTATGAGGGCTCCTCCTGTCAATACTCTATGAACCATGTAAGGGCCTTGCCAATTGGGAGAGAATTTCCCTTTGGCTTCATCCTGATGTGGGAAGATCTTCTTCAATACCAGCTGCCCCGATGTGAACTGCCTCTGCTTGACTCGTTTGTTGAAGGCTCTGGACATTCTGTTCTGATAGAGTTTCCCATGACACACGGCATTCATCCTTTTTTCGTCCATGAGGGCTAGCCGCTTAAAACGACTTCTTATCTATTTTGCGTCGCTGAGCTCAGCTTCTTGTATGATTCTCAGGGAAGGGATCTCCACTTCAGCGGGAATAACAGCTTCAGTACCATAAACCAGTAAGTAGGGAGTTGCCCCGGTTGATGTGCGGACTATGGTACGGTATCCCAATAAAGCGAATGGCAGCTTCTCGTGCCATTGCTTGTGATTTTCTACCATCTTTCTCAGTATCTTCTTGATATTCTTGTTAGCGGCTTCTACAGCTCAGTTCATCTGAGGCCTATAGGCTATGGAATTCTTCTGCTTGATTTTGAAAGTCCCACACATGGTCTTCATCAGATCAGTGTTGAGATTGGAGGCATTGTCAGTGACGATTGATTCTGGAACTCCGAAACGGAAAATAATCTAGTCGCGGACAAAATCTGCTAGGACCTTCTTAGTTACTGCCTTATAAGATGTTGTTTCGACCCATTTGGTGAAGTAATCAATAGCTACCAAGATGAACCGATTCCCATTTGAGGCGGTGGGCTCGGTTGGACCAATGACATCCATTCCCCAGGCGGCGAATGGCCAAGGTGAGCTTGTTTCATTGAGCTCATTTGGCGGCATATCATATCGGCATGTACTTGACATTGGTAACATTTTCGGACATAATGGACGCAATCTATCTTCATGGTCATCCAGAAATAACCGGCCCTGAGTATCTTCTTGGCCAAGACAAAACCGTTCATATGTGGGCCGCAGGTCCCGGCATGTATCTCCTCAAGTAGCTTAGAAGCTTCTTTTGCGTCAACACACCTTAGCAATCCCAAATCAGGAGTTCTTCTGTACAAGGTTCCTTCGCTGTGGAAGAAATTGTTGGACAACCTCCGAAGCGTACATTTCTGAGCATGATTTGCATGCTCCGGATATTCTCCCTTTGCCAAATATTCTTTGATATCATGAAACCAAGGCTTCCCATCTGTTTCTTCTTCAACATGGGCACAATATGCCGGTTGGCTATGGATCCTTACTGGGATGGGATCGATGAAGTTCTTGTCGGGATGCTGTATCATGGATGACAAAGTGGCCAATGCATCGGCAAACTCGTTCTGAATCCTGGGAACATGCCGAAACTCTATCTTCGTGAACCTCTTTCTCAATTCTTGCACATGGTGCAGATATGGCAATATCTTGGATTCTTGGTGGCCCATTCTCCTTGTACCTGGTGCACAAGCAAATCTGAATCGTCGATTACCAACAGCTCCTGAATATTCATGTCGATGGCCATGTTGAGCCCTAGTATGCAGGCTTCATACTCTGCCATATTGTTGGTGCAGGGAAATCTGAGTTTAGCAGATACCGGATAATGTTGGCCAGATTGTGATACCAAGACGGCTCCAATGCCGACTCCCCTAAAATTTGCCGCTCCGTCAAAGAACAATCTCCAATCGTTGTAGGACTCAGCAATGTCTTCTCCTATGAATAACACTTCTTCATCGGGAAAATACGTTTTCAGGGGATCGTATTCTCCTTCCACGGGATTCTCAGCAAGATGATCTGCCAGTGCCTGTCCCTTGACTGCTTTCTGAGTCACATAAGCAATGTCGAACTCGCTCAACAAGATTTGCCACTTAGCCAGCTTGCCAGTGGCCATGGGTTTTTGAAAGATATATTTGAAGGGATCCATCCTTGATATGAGGTATATTGTGTAGGCACAGAAGTAGTGCCTCAGCTTCTGAGCTATCCAGGTCAGAGCGCAGCAGGTACGTTCCAATAGAGAGTACCGCGCTTCATATGGAGTGAACTTCTTACTCAGATAATAGATAGCTTGTTCCTTTCTCCCTGTCTCGTCGTGCTGCCCAAGAACGCAGCCGAAGGCTCCATCTAGCACTGCAAGGTAAAGTAGCAAGGGTCTACCTGGCTCTGGCGGGACCAAGACTGGTGGTGTTGATAAGTACTCCTTGATATTTTCGAAAGCCTTTTGACATTCTTTGGTCCAACTAGTTGCATCATCTTTCTTCAACATCTTGAAAATTGGCTCACATATAACTGTGGACTGGGCTATGAACCGGCTGATGTAGTTTAGCCGTCCTAGAAAACACATTACATCTTTCTTACTCTTCGGTGGCGGTAGCTCCTGAATGGCTTTGACTTTTGACGGATCCAATTTTATCCCTCGGCGGCTGATAATGAACCCAAGTAACTTTCCGGCGGGAACCCCGAAAGAGCATTTTGCGGGGTTTAGTTTTAGGTTGTATTTTCGTAGTCTGTCGAAAAACTTCCTCAAATCAGCTATATGATCTGTGGCTTTCTTGGATTTGATGATGACGTCGTCCATATATACCTCGATCTCCTTATGTATCATGTTATGAAAAATGGTAGTCATAGCCCTCATGTAGGTGGCCCTAGCATTCTTTAGACCGAAGGGCATCATCTTATAACAGTATACTTCCCATGGTGTAATGAAAGCCATTTTCTCAGCGTCCTCTTCGTCCATCCAGATCTGATGGTAACGGGAAAAAGAATCCACAAACGACTGGAGTTCATGCTTGGCACAATTGTCGATTAGAATGTGTATGTTTGGAAGCGGGAAATCATCCTTTAGGTTGGCCCTGTTGAGATCCCGATAATCAACACAGACCCTGACCTTCCCATCCTTCTTTGGAACTGGCACGATGTTGGCTAGCCAAGTTGGGTATTCGACCACCTGAGGACCTTGGCCTTGATCTACTTGGTAACCTCCTCCTTGATTTTCAAACTCATGTCAGGCTTGAATTTCCTGAGTTTCTGTTTTACTGGTGGACATGCAGGGTTTGTGGGCAACTTGTGAGCCACAATGGATGTACTCAACCCGGTCATATCATCGTATGACCATGCAAAGATGTCCTCATACCCTTTCAAGAACTGTGTGTACTCTTCTTTTTCTGATGGCGACAAGTGGATGCTGATGCGGGTTTCCTTGACAGTTTCAGAGTCTCCCAAGTTGATTATTTGTTCGGATTGGACTTAGGCTTGTTCTCAAAGTCTTCTACTTCTCTGACAATTTCCTCGGGTCTGACATCTTCTTCTTTCGAATCACTATCCTTTTGTTGCGTCGTCTCATTACATGTCACAGTTGTTGGTTCATCGAGACAGGAAATGGTAATGCTGTATAGATAAAGATAGGAGAGAAAAAAATGGTAATAATAAATATTGATTCATTGAAGCATAAAAGCAATTTTTGATAATTTAAACAACGTTTCGAAACATTGAAAATATTATTTAAAACGAAATGCCAAAAAGGGAAATCATTTTTCTTAGAAAATAAACAAAACAATGTTGTTCAGCCTCGCTACCCCGAGACTCGTCGGGCCCTGTATGTTCTGACAGTCCAATTCTTGAGGAATGATCCTCTCTCCACAGCTCTGATGGTAGGGCCTTCCTCCTCCTCCTCAACAATTACACAACAGTCCAGGTCCTCATCCTCCAAGAACAGGTTCCTTAAGGCTGCCAGTGCTTCTTCCTCCTTTGATCCCCATATGATGTCGGCCTGTTGGAAGGTCTGACTCAAGTGCGGTATAGGCTGCTCCAATGGATAGTGCGGACCTCGCCATGGTGGTGACCAGTCATTGTATTCTTGCGAGGTGTATTAATATCCCAGGCCAAAAGTGGTACCATGGCGCTTTAGCTATATTGGCTTGGTGATGCCTTGAATATTTTTACCAAGACCCTTGCCAGGCTCATATCCTCCCTTGTTCATCATGCTTGCTATCTTGCTATCCCACCATGTATCTTTGTCGATTGCATCCCGTCTCCATGGATAATCACCTCCTGATGATTCCACTCAAACTTTACTGTCTGATGCAAAGTTGATGCCACAGCCCCAATGACGTGTATCCATGGGCATCCCAATAGCAGATTGTAGGATGTAGATATGTCCAGCACCTGAAACTCGACATTAATCTACGTAGGCCCCATTTGCAGACAGAGATTAATTTCCCCGATGGTAGCCCTATGAGACCCATCAAATGCCTTTACGTTCATGGTCCCTACTCGTATCTCGTATAGGCCTTTGCCCAACCTCTTCAGTGTTATCAATGGGCAAATATTGAGATTGGATCCTCCATCAATTAGGACCCTGGTAATGAAGTAGTCTTCGCATTGCACTGTGATATGCAGTGCCCTATTGTGATTCAAACCCTAAGGCGGCAACTCATTCTCATGGAAAAGGATTTTGTGACTTTCCAATACCTGTCCCACCATGTTAGCCATTTCTTCGCTTCTGATGTTATTGGGACATATGCTTCATTCAATACTTTCATCAGAGCGTTCCTGTGTGCTTTTGAATTCTGTAGCAGCGACAGGATAGATATTTGAGCAGGAGTCCTGTTCAGATGATCGATTACTGAATACTCCCTTGCTTGTACTTTCCTCCAAAGGTCATCTGGACCTGTTTCAATAATGGGAGGTCGGTTAGAGGCCTGTTTACTGGACTCCCCCAAATGCTCGAGTGTATAAACCCTCCCAGTCCCAG
This sequence comes from Nicotiana attenuata, assembly GCF_001879085.1. Lineage (NCBI taxonomy): Eukaryota > Viridiplantae > Streptophyta > Magnoliopsida > Solanales > Solanaceae > Nicotiana > Nicotiana attenuata. The sequence goes on along the minus strand of NW_017674102.1, from coordinate 81,483 downwards.
TCATCCCTTGTGCAGCACCAGATTCCCCCATCTTGGTTTTTCCTTTTCTTCTAGCTTCGGCCACATAGTCCCATGGTACAGCCTCGGTGCTGAAAGGCGGTGTGGTTGATACTGTCACTGTAAAGGGTATGGCTACTGTCACCTCAAATGGAATAGGTGCAACCGTAGGGGTTGCTACCTCAACTTCAAATGGGATTGATGTTGTTACCTGGCGGCTGTACATGCACTATAATGGGATTGAGTGTGACTGCGGGTTTCTTGGGGTCGTCACCCTCTTTGATAAGTCCGATTGATCCCTGCGGATACCATTCTTCATCCATCTCTATCAGATTGTCACTCACCCCTGTGATCTGGAAGGGGGTTATTGCGGACATTAGGTGTGGCCTCCTTTGCCTGGATAATCTTGTTGTCAATCAAAGTCTGGATTGTGTCCTTCAATGTGCGGCATTCGTCAATGGTGTGCCCTTTCATACCGGAATGGTACGCACAAGTCTTATTCGGGTCAACCCATTGGGATGAGTTCTCCGTGGCCACAGTAGGGATGGGAGTGACATAACCAGCAGCCTTCAACCTTTCATATAGCCGGTCGATGGGTTCAGCAATGGCAGTGTATTGTTTGGGTGGTCTGCGGTCAAAATTAGGTCGCGGTCTTGGGTAGTTTTGACGAGTTGGAGGTGATTGAAAGTGAGAAGGTATGATAAGCAGTGGCTGTTTGGGAATATCTGGGGGATGAGGGTTGATATGTAGGTGGAGGTGACGGTTGATATGTGGGTAGAGGTGCTTGATATGTGGGTGGAGGTGCTTGATATGCAAGTGGGGAGGTTCGGTATACGAATGGAGTTTTGGGTCCTTGGGCGACCATTACTGCTCCCACGTCCTTCTTCTTAGATATACCCCTTGACTGCAATGCTTCATTAGTGGCCTGCAATGCCTCAAAGTTTGTTACCATCCCGCTCTTGATGCCTTCTTCGGTCCTTTCACCGAGTTTGATGATATGAGAGAACTTATGGTTTTCAATAACCATCAATCTTTCATAATATTGCAAATCCTGTTCTCTGACAAAGAACTTGTTCATCTGTTCCTCGTCCAACGCTGGCCTGACTTTGGCAGCTTCGGACCTCCAACGAGTAGCATACTCGCGGAAAGTCTCGGTGGGCTTCTTCTTGAGGTTATAAATGCAGAAGACATCTGGTGCATTCTCTGTGTTGAACCTGAATCGGTCCATGAAATCAGACGTCATACTCACCCAGTTGGACCATTTCTTAGGATCCTGGCTGATGTACCGGGAAAAGGCATCTCCCGTAAGACTCCTCATAAAAAGCTTCATTCGGATCTTTTCATCTTTTTCGACCCCGACAAGCTTGTCACAATTGTATGCGGTAAAATCAGAGGGTCCAATTTTCGGCCATTACGATGCTTCGTAAGCAAGATTTCCAAAGGCTCGAGACTACGATCAAGATTTACACCCGAGGGGCCATCGATGTCCAACCTCGAGACAGTGCAAGTCGACAGTTATGATAGGAAAGTGGGAAGTTCCCTAGGCGCATGACTAGAACTGACAAAGTCTAGTAGGCTAGCTCTGACCCATATTAGGGCATTAAATGGCTATACCAACCCCATATCTTTGTAATTAATGCATTTGTACTATGATGGGATTCCCCCTCGTATATAAAGGGGATCCTTGTCATTTTGTAGACATCTGATACTCAATATTCAATAGAAGAACATTCTCTCTGCTCTCTAACACATTCTCTTGAACTTATTACTTCCATTTATTGCTTATATTCATTGTGTTCTATTTATTGTTCTTCATTTATCGCTTATCATTAGCCACAAAGAGCCATCATTGAATCTATTATAACCGTTAGCCTCTCCATCGACTACCCACGGCAGGGTATAAGGCTCGACCTCGAGGCCCCGAATAAGCAAGCTCGAGGCCCCGCTTATCAGCCTATTGGTTCGGTTATCATCTTGTTTTCAAGCTCTTATCTCATTTTCTAATCTCTTACTTAACATCTATTGCCTAAACAACTAGCATAAAAATAGATCACGTATTTTTAGAACCACAAAATCAAATCTAATTGTAATTACCATTTTCACGGTAAACAGTTTGTCGCCCACCGTGGAAAACAATAGTAGTGATTATTTTCTTGCTGGTTTGCTACATAACACAAATTATCTTTCTCACTTTTTCCTGTCCAAGATCTTTGGTTTCAGGTCAAAATGTCTAACTCAATAAACGCACGTGAAAGCAACAATCTTGAAGACCATGGAGGAAGTGGTGTTGACGTCCCAGGTGTTGGTGTAACACCACGAAACCCTGAGAATGCACCGGAACCAATTCCCGTGGACGTGGTCTCACGCGACGCTCAACACGTCAAAATAAGCTCCCACACCAACAGGAGCATACACCATGGAGACAACCAAGAAGCTCAGAAAACCCCAGCTCGAGAAGAACGGGAGGTCAGCCTTCACGTTATTTTTGAAATGTTACAGGCACAACAGCTGGCGATCGCTCAGCTGCAAAATCGCCAGAAAACTCCCAACACGGTAGCACTGGGGATGGCTCCCCCAGCCGAGCAGGTACCAGAGAGATCAAGCAACAACGGGTCAGCAGCCGACCCCGCCATCATAAAAATGCTCGAGGACCTCATAAGGAGGGTCGAGTCGGGCGAGAAAAAGATAGAAGCCAACAACAAGAAGGTAGAGACCTACAACTCTAGGGTTGATCAAATTCCGGGCGCACCCCCGATCCTGAAGGGTGTAGACTCGAAGAAGTTCGTACAAAAGCCTTTCTGTAAGGCCCCGTAAAAAAAATTTGGGCTCAAAACCTAGTAACTCGTGGTGTTGACTCCGAATATGTGTTAGGAACGGTTCGGACCCTTGGTATTGATCTAAGCTTTTAAAAAATCAAAGAATCCGTTTTCCAGAAAAATGCCATTCTGCGGCCCAGAATGCGGTCGCAAATCTAGTATGCGGACCGCATTCCTGCCGCATAGTGAGTCAGTGGTTTGGTTAAAATTGAGGTCAAGATGCGGTCCATTATGCGATCGCATAACTAATATGCGGACCGCATTTCCACCGCAGAGTAAGGCAATGTGTCAGTCAAATTTGAGGTCGAAATTGCGGTGCATTATGCGACCGCAAATCGTTTATGCGGACCGCATAGTGGTCGCATACCGACACAGTGTGTTTTCATTTTGGCTCATTTTTTAGGGCCATTCTGCGACCGGTCTGCGGACCGCATGTCAGGAATGCGATCGCTATCCTGACCGCATTCCGCGTCGGGGTCCAGTTTTTCTAATTTTTCAACCCGACCCCCTTTTTAATAAAACACCCCCAACCCCTCATTTTTAACGACTTCTGAACAAAATAAGAGAGACGGAAGAGAGGGTTCTTGAGAGAGAAAGTCCTCTTCATCAATTTGATTCTTCAAAACTATCCGGGCCGGGAAATTTCAAAGCTAGTGTCTTCATCCCCAATTCTTGCAGGTAAAATCCCTAACCCATTTTCGTTAATTTTCAGGTTTAATTAAAAGGGGGGGGGGGAAGTCTCATATTGATTCTTGATAACAGAGGATGAAACATTCATGCATGTCTATTAAAACCTAAAATCTAGTAAGAGTAATTGGGTGGGAGTAAAGAATTGTGCAAAGAAGGGTTGATAACCTAAATGTGTTCGGGTAGTGATTGTGAACTTTGATCCTAAGAAATATGTATTAATTTGTGCACTAGATTGACGTTGCTAGGCTTTTTGGTGAAGTTGGAAGTAGAAATTAAAAAGGGAATTCGGCTCCAGGTATGTATGGCTAACTTTGACCTTTGTAAAATTGCCTTGTTTGGTGTTTGAGTGCTTGGTAAGTGATTTCTACGTGAATTGTCTGTGAAATTCTTGCGATCGGTATGGTTGAGTGTTTGTGGTTATGTATTTTGGTATAATGGTGTAAGTAATTGGCAATAAACCAAGTGTGTGATTGTAATTGGGCTTTGTAGTAAGAATTGTGAAACAAATGATGGAAGGAAATAGCAATTGATGCAATCGGAACAGCTGTGGTAGTAAAATATATGGTTTGTCGTGGAAAATTCTTGTTGTAACATAACATGCATATGAGTTGTGGAATACGATGGAAATGGTATAGATGGCTATGGAAGTTCTTGTAAATTGTTGTTGTTTCCCTTTGAGAATTGTTGTTGTTTTTTGTGAATTGTTGTTGTAGTTGTGTTGTTTGTGAAATGTGATTGTCCGGTGGGATCGGGTTGTGCGCCGCAACACAAAATGATAAATTGTGGGTTGGGGTGATAAGGGTGGCCGAGGTAATAAGGGTGGAAAGTGATCGAAATCACATTGAAATGAAAATATGAGAAAGTTGTGAAATCATTGATATGAAAATGTTGAAAGGGGAAATGGAGAGATTGTAAACTTGTTTGGCTTGGTTGTTTCCTTTCATGTGTACTTGATTGTTGATTCCATTACTACTTGTTACTTGTGTATGGTTTGAGTTTGCTTAGGGCAAAGTTTGTTCATACATACCAGTACAATTCAAATGTACTGACGTCCCTTTTGCCGGGGGCGCTACATTCGTGTTATGATTGTAGGTGGATCGATAGCAGGTACTCCAGTCCACCAACCGTAGCTCCCTTTTCACTTTCCGTCAGTTGTATTGGTGAGCCCCTTTCCTCTCGGGGCCCTGCGTGGCTCATGCCGCTTTTATTCCGGAGTTATGTTTTGGGTAATTGTGTAAGGTATAGCCGGAGCCTTGTTACCGGCAAGTATTGTATTATCCTTTGTATTCTTAGAGGCTCCGTAGACAGTAAATGTGGGATATGAACTTATGTAATTGTATGTCGGGCGATGTAAGTTGTAAACTTTGTTAAGTAACCAAGTATGTTGTGTATATTTTGAAAAAGGTGATTTCAATTATAAACTGGTTAATTCCTTGATTAATGAGTAATGAAAATACGGGGTAACACGTGGGGTAGGAAAGGCACCCAAGTCCGCTTGACTGGGGCTACCCGGTCGGGCGCCGGTCATGTCCCTCGGTTTGGGGCGTGACACTTCCCCACAGGAAGCTGATCAAAAACCTATTCCGAAGAAGTTCAGAATGCCAGACCTTCCGAAGTACTACGGAACCTCAGACCCCAATGAGCACGTTACTGCTTACACTTGTGCAGTAAAGGGCAACGACCTAAAGGACGACGAGATCGAGTCCGTCCTACTGAAAAATTTTGGAGAGATGCTCTCAAAAGGGGCGATGATGTGGTATCACAACCTGGCCCTAAACTCGATAGATTCGTTTGCCATGCTAGCACATTCTTTCATAAAGGCACATGCTGGTGCAATCAAAGTAGCAACAAGGAAATCTGACGTCTTCAAGATCAAGCAGAGAGAAAATGAGATACTGCGAGAGTTCGTATCTCGTTTCCAAATGGAACAAATGGAACTACCGCCGGTCTCCAACGACTGGGTAGTGCAGGCCTTCACTCAAGGCCTGAATGAACGAAGCTCGATGGCTTCGAAACAGCTGAAGCAGAACCTAATCGAATACTCGGCCGTGACTTGGTCGGACATCCACAACCGATACCAATCAAAGATCAGGGTCAACGTGGCCGGCACAACCCAAAATGCCAAATTCCATGTCATCGAAGGAGACATGAGATACAACGCCTTGCTTGGAAGGCCATGGATACACTGCATGAGAGAAGTACCATAAACCCTTCATCAAATGATGAAGTTCCCGACAAAGGATTGGATAAAAACCGTCTACGGGGAACAGCATGCGGTAAGAGAAATGTTCGCAGTACACGACGTAGCGCCGACACCAATACCTCCACCTTCGAAAGAGCCAAAGGATAAGCAATCAGTAAAGTAGAGATAACAAGCTACATTCTCGGCTACGCCCAACTAAATAAAATGAAGAATCGTACCATAACAAACTATTGAATCACATCGAGATCCGAAGCGCCGTCGGCACTAAGGTATGGCCATCTCCCTTTTTCAGTTACATTTTATACTAACCTGAATGCAGGTATCTGATCGAAATGGCCGAAGTTCTTCCCAACTCGAAGGCCTTAGGTTTCAAAAGCATGCGTTGCACTCTTTTCCTTCGATCAGGTTTTTATCCCAAGAAGGGTTTTACCGACAAGGTTTTTAACGAGGCAACATCTATATGCTACCTAAGGAAAACTCAACAAGTATTCAAGGCTTCATTTGCAATCAACCTCGAACACTGGGGGGCATCCCCTGGAAGGTCACCTGCTCGGAGAAGCCAGGATGCGCTAAATGGGTTCTCGATAGGAAAACAATGTACTGGGCCAAACGGTCGAACGAACCGTGCCCGCATAGAATAATTGAGCCCTTAATAGCAAAGACATGTATACTTGTACCAAGTAATCAAAGAATACTTTCAAAAAGCATTTTGTGATGGCTCCTCTGTCAAAAACGTCCAGAACACTCGGGGACTGACGTCAACAACTCGAAACAATGCGACCCCTCGGTCGAGCTCCAAACTCGTATGCCCTCAATGAGGCAAAATTAAGATCACAAAACAACTCCAGAGCCAAAAACATTCCGAACACTCGGGGACTGGCGTCGAAAACTCAAGGCCACGTGACCTCCGGGTCGGAAACCCCAAAATCATAAGCCCTCAATGAGGCAGTACTAAGATCACAAGAATGGCTCCCGAGCCAGAAACCCTCGATGACTCGGGGACTGCCGCCAATCGCCACTAGGGGTGTTCATGGTTCGGTTTGGATCGGTTTTTCTCTAAAAAGAAAACAAACCAAGTAAGTCGGTTTTTCAAATATTAGAACCAAACCAAACCAATTAAGTCGGTTTTTTCTCGATTCGGTTTACGTCGGGTTTTGTCGGTTTTTTGGTTTTTTCAGTTATTTGGCGATTTTTTCTTAAATATAAGACATACACTACCAAACACATATTCCGGAGACCGCATTTTCAACGTAACACTATCAAATCAATTGCCCTTTGAGAAATGTATTATTTACCAAGATATATTGATGATAATTGAATCAAATAGTAATGAATAATTTAAGGACTCAATTAAAAATATATAATTTTAACACGAAATGGATTCTTACACTTAACAAAAGAAAACTACCAATCAAACTAGAATGTAAAGGTAAAGAACTATACTAAAAGTGCAAACTATTAACATTTACCATTAAATTTTTGACACTTTCTATAAAAATATACATATATATATAGGTGTAATAATAAATTTGAAATAGCTACTCCTATAGTCGGTTTGGTTCAGTTTTTTTTCGGTTTTTTTCTGATTAAAACCAAAACCAAACCAAATTTGATCGGTTTCTAAAATTGAAAACCAAAACCAAAACCAAACCAAAAAATATCGGTTTTTTTGGTCGGTTTGGTTTGGTTTTCGGTTTGGTTCGGTTTTTCGGTTTTTTATAAACACCCCAAATCGCCACCCCCATCGACTTATCAAAACCCGAGGCCACAAGACCACATGCGGACAGCCTCGGTCTCGTAAGACCTATATAAGGCAACAACAATAACTGTAAGGCCTCAAAGGCATGTAAAATCTGTAAGACCTCAAGCAAGGCATGAACCACACTTGTACCAAGTGACAATAACTGTAAGACCTCAAAGGCATGTAAAACTTGTAAGACCTTACTAAAGGCATAATCCCGATCGTAAAGTTAAGGCAATATATCGAACTTGTAAGACCCCTAAAAAGGCATACCCTCGATATAGACGCCGAAACTACTATACTCGGGGACTGAAAGGCTCCGGCCAAACACAAATAACTACGGACAAGGCTGTACCAGCCAAACTAACGCGACTCGGGGACGCCCGACCGTCGCTATAAAATCATAGGCCTTCAATTACTTTGAAATACTTCGAAAAGAACCGGTCAAACAGGCTACCCTCGACATAGGCAAAAGAGCTTCGACCACGTCAGCTCCTAATTACAAGCTTCGAGATACTCAGCCACCAAGCCAAACCTCTCGAGGTGCTCGATCATCGCCATATAACGGCTCACAATCGAGGTTTATCAAACCGTCGAAGAGTCGGGCAAACACAACTTCAAATATCCGTAACGAGGGAAAATAAAGCCTATATTAGAGGTCGCATCGACCAAATGCATAAGAGCCACTATCGCCAGCCCATATAAAAGGTCGTACCGACCTAAAGCGTAAGAGCCATTGACGCCAGCTTACATTAAAAGGTCGTACCGACCCAAAGCGTAAGAGCCGCTGACGCCAGCTTACACTAAAAGGACGTACCGACCCAACGCGCGGGAGCCTAAGGGCCACCTTTAAATTCAAAAACTTGAGGGTCAAATAAGCTCGAGTCAAAACCCGAGTCGGAGACTGAACCTGAAACAGTTAACTAAATATGCCTAAGGGCAAAAGCATATGAGCCTAAGACGCCAGCTCACATTAAAATGTTATACCGACCAAAGCGCGTAAGAGCCTACGGGCCAGCCCAATAAGCCCCAGGGCCATACTATGAATCTAAGGATTCCTTTTAACTCGAAGACCAGTTCTTCTTGCTGATGGCTAACAAACATCGAAAGGTACATAAAAAGCAAAGTCGCAAGATTTCTTTTTGAACACATGTGTGAAAGAATACAAGCTTCATTCACAAAGTTCTTTGAAAATGATACATACAAAATCAGAAAAGGAAAGGCTTAATCTACGCCCCCCTCGGGGACTACGGCCCGTCAGCCTATTTCTTGCCATCCTCGGCATCGGACAGAAGGGACTTAGCGTCATGTTCATCCGCCTTTTCCTGTTTCACCTCCTCCGAGAGGTCAAAACCCCTAACATTGATCTCCTCGAGGGTTTCCCTTCGAGATTTGCACCGTGCATACTCCAAGCTCCTGCTCTCGCGGTCGAGAACCCTTCTCAGCTCAGCTCGGGCATCGACAACATCCTTCAAATAGACCGCCACTTTCTTGTCAGCTTTAATTCGGCTTATTACGGCTTCGGCCCGGGCATCCACAACTTCGGCTTTTATCTTCAATAGCTCGGACTCAAGCTTTGTGACCATATCCGTTCGGACCAAACTATTCTCACGAGCTAAGCGAAGTTGAACCTCGAGGGCGGAAGCTTTAGCCAAAGCACCTTCCTCCGCTATAGTATGAGCGTCCGCCCGAGCCTTTAACTCATCGCGCTCACGTTTGGCTTGGCCAACTTCACTCCTAAGGCGTTCCAGGTCTCCAGCCTTCTTCTGCGGCTAAAATAAACGAAATGTCAGCCTCAAGAATGGAAAAGGGAACATGCTCCCCGTCTAGAGAAATAAGTACCTGTTCCTCGAGGTAGGTTGTAGTTCAGGCTCTGACTCACCTCGCACCGCAAGCGCGCCAACTCGTCTTCTCTCTCATCGCAAAGAAGCCTGAGGGACTTCTCCCCATCCACGGCTTTTCACAGCATGGCCTCACGACGAAGCAGCTCGGACTTGAGCCTATCAAAAGCCTACGAAAGAGAAAATCGACAAGAGAGTAAAAATTATTAAACTATAAAATCAACACGGACGGCAAAAAACTCACCCCGAAATAGAGCCGCTGAGCTTCCTCGAAAGTTGAGCGCACATCTACTAGTCCGGCTCCATCTACCCCGGAAGAACCGCACCCGGTGAGGGCGCGATCGCTCAGCATATGCGGATCCTGGTTTCGAACATCCCTCGAAGTACCTTCGATGGGGGAAGACACATCCTCGCCGAGCCCCCGTCCTGGGCTCATCTTGTTGTAAGCACCATCACCCTGTGAAAGCCCTTTTTGCTTATTATTACTCCATAGCCCAGAAGCTGGCGATCCTTCTCCCCTTCCAAGAGGGCACGGTCTCGCCTCAAAGGATTCCCCGATGCCTACGGTGATGGGTTTAGTACGCGTAAAAAGAAAGTACCCTTAAAGAAGCAAATCACACGGCGCGTACCATGGTGTTTGGCCTCCCATCTGCCCTTAGAAAAAACTCGCCACTTACGCTCATTATAAGTCGAGCGAGTTGCCAGTTTTCGAGCCCAGTCCGTCAGGTCGGGAACCTCACATGGCGTCCGTGAAATTGCTGTAGAAAAGGAAAGGAAGGCGCATCTACGGAACCTGCCTGTGCCACAAGCAAAACTACGAAGGCACAAGTATATCACTTACGTGTAAAGTTCCATTCCTCAGGGAATGGCAGAAGCTCCACGGGGATAATATCAACGGTCCGTACTCGGACAAATCGGCTCATCTCTCCCGATCTCCGTCTTCTTCGTCGTCAACAACGAAAGGTGTGGTGGATCGGCATCGTAAGGTTAGCAGACCTCGATGGTGAAAAGGCCGGTACAGCTTGATAAGATGACTTAGCATGAATTCAAGCCATGCTTTCTTCACGAAGAACCTCATCATCAATACTATCTGCCAAAATGACGGGTGAATCTGCACCAAGGTAACCCGGTATTTTCGACAGAAGTCAAGCATAACCCTATCAGGGGGGCCTAGTGTGAAGGGGTACGTGTATACGTTCAAAAAACCCTCAACATGATCCATGATGCTCTCTCCCGGGGAAAGTACCCGCAGTACTACCTTTTCCCCCCATCCACAGTCTTTCCTCACTGACTCAAGGTGCCCCTCTCCAACTAAAGAAATAAACTTCGAAACATACTCCCGATGACCCCAAGCATTTTGGTTCAGAAAGCCTTCAAGGGCGGAACTCCCTTCTCCTCACCGAGCGGACCTTGGTGTGGCAGCCATAACTGTGGTAAAACTAGAAAATCCGAGCAAAGCCTTCGAAATTGAAATGGTGAAAGGCTTAACACAGGAAAGGAAAGCTCTATAGAGGAGGATAACTACTCGGAATAGCGGAATCCTCAAAAGAAGGAATACAGCCCTATATGTGGAGAAAGCAGCAACTATTCGACAGCCTCAAAGGCCAATTAAAGACGCTAACTGATCCATCCCTCGCTTTGGGAAAATGTACCAACGGAACTGCCTTGGTTGCTTCATAGCCACGTCATGCAATTAACGCTGCCGTACGACATTTCGGGGATCAAAAAACCCACATCATTACAAGCCTCGAGATGGTACCCGATCTCGAGGTCTTCTATAAAAAAAAGATAGGCTCAAGCCAATGACATAACTACACAGCCCGAGATGGAAACCCGATCTCGAGGACCTCCACCAAGAAAGAGATATGCTCCAAGGAGCCATTAACATCATCCTAAGCCTCGAGATGGTACCCGGTCTCGAGGACCTCTCTCAAATAGGCAAGAGACGTAAATGAAGAACCTCAGGATTAAGGAAAACAAATAGAAATCAGTAAATTACTTCAGTAAACAAATGAAACCTAGATAATTAGGCTAATCAGTCAATTATTCAAACAATAACGGACAAGTGTTTGAAATCAAACAATGCATAGTCAGACAATTGAACAGAAACATAATCATGCGAGAAAGATTAAACAAAACATAAGGATCTCAGAAAACCTTTTGCGAAGACAAAACCCTAATTTGAAAAATACCTGAAGTTGATTAATAGTGGGAAAATCAGAGGACCCTTAAAGAAAACAGCCATGGAAACTTGAAACACTTCAAATATGCAGAGATTCGGACAACAAATAACAAAGAAACCAAAAACCCTTCATAACACAGAGCTAAAAATCGGTTATCAGTATAGAAATAAGAGAACCTTAAAGAAAAATCAGTGATGAACTCAGAATCGTTCCAGATCTACAAGGATCTAGACAGATTCAAGTCTAAACATTAGGGGTTTGAAGAAAAAGGAAAGGGTAAAGAGAGTCTAGCCTTGAACCAGAGATTTGCACCGTAAAACATCGATAGAAAAACACTCACAGACCATAGACGGACTCTCAGAGAGTCTTGGAAAAGATATGGACTAGGTCTCTTCGAGATCTTTCCATGAGATCGCAAGAACGAGCAACCAGGAGACGTAGGAGACAAGTAGAAGTCTCAAACAGCCATGGAAATCTATGGATCGAATAGGAATCAAAGGGATTAGGGCTGGTTTTCGATGGCGGCGGCTAGGGTTAGGTTTAGGTCTCAGAGAGACGGAGAGGATTAGGGATTCTAGGGCGGTTGTTTTGGTAAGAATGAATTAAGTTAGGGGGTCATTCAGGTTAAAAATGGTAAGAGTGAACGGTGGTCGTTGATCTCTGTGATCAACGACCGGGATTGAAAGGTTTGGGGGCCGGTTTTTAATTCAATTTGGGCCTGGTCTTAGTGGGTTAGGGATTTGGGGTTGAAATTGGGCCATTTAATTAGGCTACGTCCGAAAATAAAGGGCTATTTGTTAAATACCCATTTAATTGCTAAAAAAAATTTTAAAAAAATAGTTAATAGATTACAAAAATGATTTTCATGCCTAGAAATGTTTTAAAATAATTACTTAATATTTAAAAAATATAAAAGGTTATTTTCTGGTAAATAATGTAATAATGTAATAATGTACGCATGGGCTATAATTGCAAAGTAATTGCAATTATAACCCCAAAAATGCAAATGTGGCTATTTGTGAAGTAATTAAAACTTAATAAGAATGCAAAATGATAAAATCAAGCCAAAAAAATTGTTATAAAACCATTTGTGATGCAACCCGTGATTGTTTATATAAATAGAATACTGGGATAAATTAATTAAAATCTTTAAAAATGCAGAAATTATGGAAAATTACTAATTGATGCTAATGCATAGTTTTAAAAATATTATAGGAAAAAATTAGGTATCAACATTGAATATACAGAAGTTCCAAATCCAGTATGAAGAACATGTAGAATTCCCCATGCAGTAAAGCCCGATGTGATGCCAAACCAGCTCTTAGTTACACTAAAAAGTTAATTTGTCCTGAAGTTTGCACTACAAATTGGAGAACTTCAGACTAATTTGTCTGAAGTTTGCAGTATGAAGTGCGGTGAAACTGAAGTTTGCCCTTACACTATGAACTGAAGTTTGCGTGATTGGCTTTGCAAGTCAGGCCAAACATCAGCCAAAAATATCTTAAGTTTGCTTTGATAAGGCTACACTTCAGAAGTTCCAAATCCAATATGAAGAACATGAAGAATTTCCCATGCAGTAAAGCCCGATGTGATGCCAAACCAGCTCTTAGTTACATTGAAAAGTTAATTTGTCCTGAAGTTTGCACTACAAATTGAAGGACTTCAGACTAATTTGTCTGAAGTTTGCACTCTGAAGTGAGGAGAAACTGAATTTGCCCTTGCACTATGAACTAAAGTTTGCATGATTGGCTTTGCAAGTCAGGCCAAACTTCAGCCAAAAATATCTGAAGTTTGCTTTGATAAGTCTACACTCCAGGCAAAAAATTTTGAAGTTTAAACTTCAGACATAAATTTTTGCTACTTTAGGCCCGTATGTCTGAAGTTATCGGAAAAGTGGGTACGCTTACAATTTTTTTTGCAAAGCGGGTATAAGTTAAAAGGTGACCCAAAGACTGAGTATAGATGCAAATGCCCCAACTAAAAGCTAAATGAGCAAGGTTCGATAAGCCAAAGGCCAACAAAAAGATTAAATAATGATGAATTTTCAGGAATCATTATAGTTAAGTGGCTATTAACTTTCTATAGCTACAATATATGTATTTACTTCCTATAGCTAATATTTTGTTAATACCCGGCTATATTCGATGTATTCGAGCTTCTGTATTCATAAATATAGTCGTGTAATTTGCCTAATAAATAGGGAGTACAGATGTATAATAACGGACAGAGCAACCAAGTAGTGTGTATCACTCCTAAACGGTCTCAACTCAATCAATTCAAGCATGTCTCATTATCATGACATAATGAGAAGATTTTTCAGACATTTAACAAAAAATTAGAGCATTTGTATTTAGCGCCAATGTTCTGATTTTGATTCCTCCCTTCCATATTTTTTTATTTTGTTAAAGATTTTGTATTTCGATACTTGAACTGATGAATTATTAGATTAAAATTTTGTGCTTTTAGGTTTCTTGATGTATTTGATTGTTCTTGAATAACTATATTAAAGGTATATAGATACATACAATATGATTAAGTTTCCTGACACATTAAATAATTGATGTATACATTAAACCAGGCTGTATACATACTGCTTGCACTTAACTACTATATCATAAAGTGGATACAGGACATGCATCTATACATTAAGTACATGTATACATCAACACATACTATATGTATATGGATGTTGTTAAATACAACTAGGCGGTTACAATACATTCGATATATTCAAAATAGGTAAGTTACTGGACTTTAAAATACAGACAAAAATAACTACATATGAATAAGTTATTTTTTGAGTATTTAAAATACAGTAAAGATAATATAAAGTCTTGAATCATGTGAAAATTGTTACAGTATTATATATGTATATGTATGTTACGACCTGAATACACTGGCTATGTACAAAACATTTCAAAAGTTCAATATTGTTACGATCCTAAAACCGACCCGATCGTGATGGCGCCTATCGTGAAACTAGGCCAGCCGACACAAACCCAAATACAACCAGAATCCCATAAAAGTCATTTTAAGCCATTAATTAACAAAATATCTCATAATATAAGTTTAAATAACCAGTGCAGAAGAAAATAACACAAGCCCGACATCGGGGTGTCACCAGTCATGAGCAACTATAAAATCTGTCTAAGTACAAGAAAGTCTAACAAAGTCTGGAAGGCAATACTAATATATAATCTAAGGAAGATATGAGGGAGAAGAACAGGGCTGCGAACGCCATGCAGCTACCTTGTCGACTCCAAGACCCGCTGAGAGAAACGATCAATGCTCGCTATCAAGACCCGCAACTCCTGAATCTGCACACAAGTTGCATGGAGTAATGTGAGTACACCAACCTAGTAAGTAGTAAAAGTAAAAGCAGCTGAGCAGTAAGAAAACAGATAATTTCACGTCATAACACTACAGTAAAACAGTATATTTCCAAAACAGTGCAGAAATCAGTTAACTCGTAAAAACAACTCAGTTCCAGTAAAACCTTTTTCTTTTAAAAGCATTCTTTCAATAGTTTCAAACAAGTGGACAGTGATGTACAAATAATAAGAACGTAAATCGCCCCTTGGGAAAGACATGTAACATAAACCGCCCCACGGGCCAAATATCAACAAACCAGCCCCTCGGGCTACCTCACAATCACTCATCATCAGCCCTTTTGGCAACATCACATCACTCACACTGGATACCCGCGCTCATTGGGGGTGTTCAGACTCCAAAGGGGCTCCTACAACCCAAGCGCTAAAGCCATCTCGTGGCATAATAAATCAAGCCCTCGGCCTCTCATATATCACAAATCAGAACAACATGCTGCGGCGCGCAGCCCGATCCCATGATATCCTCACTACACAAGCCCTCGGCCTTACTCAGTCAGAAATCTCTCAAGCCACTCGGGCTAAATAGGTGTTTGGCCCAAATATCATTTATAGAATCAAAACTGAGTAAATAGAACCGAGTTATGAAATCAGTAAAACATAGCATGAGTGAGTGTAGATATTAAACCAAAAATAGTGAGAAAATAGTAGTAAAAAGCCCCTAAGGGTCCAAACATTTGGCACGAGGCCCAAACACGGCATTCAGCCCCAAGCATAGTAATACTTTCCAAAACACAAATGTATCAAATACGTGACTTAATAGTCGCACAGGACGGACCAAGTCACAATCCTTAATGGTGCACGACCCCATGCTCGTCATCTAGCATGTGCGTCACTTCAAAGTAGTGGAACGATGTAAAATCCGGGGTTTCATACCCTCAGGACAACATTTACAATCATTACACACCTCAAACCGGTCCAAACTCTAGCCCCGCGATGCCTTTTCCTCTCGACTCGGCTATCGAATTCTCCAAATCTAACCAAAATCAGACTCATGCCGTCAATATAAGCTAAAGGAACAACGCACATGCACTACCGCATCTGTCGTCAACTGAGCGCATCTGCGGATTCCACAGATCCGCCCAAATTCCGCGTCTGTGCTTAACACCTCGCACCTGCGGCCCCGCAGGTGCGAGAACCACCGTATCTGCGATCCACCCCTAACTGGCCAAAAACCGCTCCTGCGACCTCCCATGCACATCTGCGACATCGCACATGCGGTCCCTAATCCGCAAGTGCGGTTATGATAGGAACATCAGCTAAATCTGCTCAATTAAAATTCCAATCTTTTCGTCAACCTTCTGCACTCACCCCGAGGCCCCCGGGACCTCAACAAATAATACGAACAAGTCAGATATCACCATTCAAACTCATACCAGCCCTCGGAACACTTAAAATAACATCAAAACATCAAAACACCCTCGGATTCAAGCCTAAGGATTTCAAAACTTCCGAATGCAATCGATCAAAAAGTCTATCAAACCTCATCCGAATGATCTGAAATTTTGCACTCACATCACAAATGACACAACGGACCTACTCCAATTTCCGGAATTCCATTCTGACCCCGATATCAAGATTTCCACTACCAACTGGAAAACGCCTGTTGATACCCAATTTTTCCCTATAATATTTTCATAACTATGCATTAGCATCAATGAATATTTTTTCATAATTTCTGCATTTTTAAAGATTTTAATTAATTTATCCCAGTAATTTACTTATATAAACAATCACTGATTGCATCACAAATGATTTTATAATAATTCTTGTGGCTTGATTTTATCATTTTTCATTCGTATTAAGTTTTAATTACTTCACAAATAGCCATATTTGCATTTTTGGGGTTATAATTGCAATTACTTTGCAATTATAGCCCATGCATACATTATTACATTATTTTACCAAAAAAAACCTTTTACATTTTTTAAAATATTAAGTGATTATTTTAAAACATTTCTAGGCATGAAAATAATTTTTTTAAAATTTTTTTTAGCAATTAAATGGGTATTTAACAAATAGCCCTTTATTTTCGTACCTAGCCTAATTAAATGGCCCAATTTCAACCCCAAATCGCTAACCCACTAAGACCAGGCCCAAATCGAATTAAAACCCGCCCCCCAAACCTTTCAATACTAGCCGTTGATCACAGAGATCAACGGCCACCGTTCACTCTTACCATTTTTAACCTGAATGACCCCCTAACCTAATTCATTCTTACCAAACAGTCGCCCTAGAATCCCTGATCCTCTCTATCTCTCTGAGATCTAATCCTAACCCTAGTCGCTGCCACCCAAAACCAGCCCTAATCCCTTTGATTCCTATTCGATCCATGTATTTTCATGGATGTTTGAGACTTCTACTTGTCTCCTACGTCTCCTGGTTGTTCGTTCTTACGATCTCATGGAAAGATCTTGAAGAGATCTAGTCCAGATCTTGTCCAAGACTCTCTGAGAGTCCGTCTATGGTCTGTGAGTGCTTTTCTATCGAAGTTTTACGGTGCAAATCTCTGGTTCAAGGCCAGATTCTCTTTACCCTTTCCTTTTTCTTCAAAACCCTAATGTTTAGACTTGAATCTGTTTAGATCTTACAATGATCTGAGCTCATCACTGATTTTTCTTTAAGACTCTCTCATTTCTCCATTGTTAACCGATTTTTAGCACTGTGTTACGAAGGTTTTTTTGGTTTCCTTGTTATTTGTTGTCCGAATCTCTGCATATTTGAAGTGTTTCAAGTTTCCATGGCTGTTTTCTTTAAGAGTCCTATGATTTTCCCACTGTTAATCAACTTCAGGTATTTTTCAAATTAGGGTTTTGGCTTCGCAAAAGGTTTTCTGAGATCCTTATGTTTTGTTTAATCTTTCTCATTTGATTATGTTTCTGGTTCAATTGTCTGACTATGCATTGTTTGATTTCAAACTCTTGTCCGTTATTCTTTGAATAATTGACTGATTAGCCTAATTATCTAGTGTTTCATTTGTTTACTGAAGTAATTTACTGATTTCTGTTTGTTTTCCTTAATCCTGAGGTTCTTAATTTACTTCTCTTGCCTATTTAAGGGTTGATTGGTCACTGATTACCCGTGTTGCCTTATGTGTGAAATTGATACTTGATTTAAGGGTTCTAACCCTAATTGACTGATAAACGCACTTCTTTCCTTATTTGAAATTCAATCAGAGTTATTTATGGGTATAACTCCCTAATTTTCTGTCTCCTATCAAGCTTGATTGGTTACTTGATTACTTCCTTACCTTATTTTGCAATGTCAATATGCCTTGCCTTATTTACCTACACTATTCGACTTCTATATATATATATATATATATGCGCACTCTCATTCTGCCTAACACATGAACAGTAGTTCAAAAAACACACACAGACAAACTTTCTCTCATCTCTCTTTCTGCTACTTTGCTACTTGTGCTCATTGCTTGTCTAGTTGGCTGAAAGCCAAGGTTAGACTGTGGAACCCTGCTCACTTTACTTTCTGCTTTTGCTTCTTTAACTGGTATGTTCGTATTTCGATGTCATTCTGAAATTCAAATCTATGTGCTCCTTGTTGAATCCATGTCTCTTTCTACACTAGTTTAATTGCTTAGGCACTTAATTATTCTTTCCCGTTTGCTGGTGTGATATGCTTAAGTTTCACCCTCTCTTGTTCAGTGTTTTTAATCAGCCTGTCTATCCTGCTTAAGTATTCAATATGTTCTTAAACAGCCTGTTTACTTTTATGTCTTCCCTGTCCTGTAACCCCAATTAGTATGGCTATTTTGTGTGATTGAATCTTTGTGGTTCTTCTTGTATTCTTTAGCATGATTGCTTCTGTATCCAGACTTATGTCTCACTGTGTTTAGCTACCATGTTTATTGCAGTGCTTAAGTCTTGTGTGTTCTTAAATAGCATGCTTATCACTAAGTATGATTGTAATTTAGACCTTAAACCAGTATTCCTGCCTGCTCTATTAACTAACATGACTGCCTTCACCCTTTTTCTTATGTGCTCCTGTTTCAAGTGTCTAGTGTTCCAACCCCTGCTCCCTTTTGTGTAATTGTTTGTACATCTAGAACTGATTAACAAAGTGAAGTTAAAACTAGGTAATGTGATGTTTTTTTTACTATGTTGTTGTTTGCTGAACCTTTCTTTCCCTCAAAAGGTTTTCAACATGTTTTTCACTCCTAATATGTTTCTCCAAACTATTACTACTCCTAAAGTATTTTCACTCCTAAAGATTTTATCTCTATACTATTTTCAGAAAAACAACTATGTCAAACACTCTCACTTGTACTCCTAGATTGCTTAAGTTCTGCCCCTCCAGTGTGTGTACTGCCTAGGAATCCATGAGATTCCTCCGAACTCTGGCACACTGGGGGTGGCCTTTCCACATTGCACATAACTACTCTCCTATTTAAAGGATCCTGGTGTGAGCATTGCCCGGGGTCCTTGAGGCCCTTGGGAACTTTGACGCACCAGGATACCCTTATTAGACATCATGAGACTATGGCATTTGGGACTGTTTGAAGGCCTGGTATGTCCAGGTTCACTTTGGGCCTATTTCAGGCTCCCTATAGTATAACTTTTATTCATTATGTAATTAATTTATGGTCTGTAATAATAACCCTTGTAAACAGATATTGGGGAAATTAGTAAAAGGGAAGGGGATTCTTATATGATTTTTGTGAGGGAAATCGGGTAGAAATCATGCATCTAGGTTTACTATGCTTACTTGCATTAGAAATCATGCCTTAGGTCTGCTATGTTTACTTGCATTAGAAATCATGCCTTAGGTTTATTATGTTTACTTGCTTTAGAAACCATGCTTTCAGGATTGTTTGGCATACTAGAAAACATGTTATAGGCTCATCACCTCATTTGTTTTGAAATTCTGCTTCTGCATAATCATGATCACCTAGAAATTCTGTTATTAAATCACTGCTATGATCTTTCTTAACAAAAACGTTCATTCGTTATGTGCATTAGAGATCCTGCTTTAGGATTATTATTGCATTCGCTTTAAAACCATGTCTACATCGCATAAATCAGTAACTATCCTGTTTAAAAGCAATCCCAACACCTAGATATCATGTTCTAGGATTAAATATATGTAAATCAGCTCTGTAAGTTCAGCACCTAGACCAGCATGCCTATAGGACTTAACAAGTTCAAAACTGTTTGTTCTAAATTGAACCTGATTACATTTTAGACAACATGTTTATAAGGTATCTCCGCCTAGGCAAGCCTGTAGGTAATTAAAATCTTATAAAAACTGGAAACTATGTTGTGCTTATTCGTGAACTGCCCAGATTCAACAGATCCTAAAATCAGTAGGCAAACTGATTAGGTCTTTAACGCTTTGCCTTAACTCAATGCTGCATATTCTCTGCTTGTCATTCCCACCTATATATCCAGTTCTAGGACCTCTCTGAAACATCTAAAATTTGTTGTTTGAGACGTGCACTTTCTTGCTCTATTTGTGGAGGTAAAATGTGAGCCTTTTAACTGTTCTATCTTTGGTCCAGTCCTACGTGTTTTGTTTGTCGCCTAGAATTTCCTCCTTTTAATTACTGTAGGAGAGTCTAGATTCACCTTAATTAGAAGTCCTAAATACCTCCGGGACTATATAAGTAAAGGGACGGGTAATGCACGCATAGGATACATTCTTAAGGTTGTTAGAACGATTTAGGCTATGACCAAGGGGAGGGTAATTGGGTAGTAAAGGATATGATGACATGTGCGCTAATGCCACGTGTAACCCCTCTATTTGAGGAAGGCTTACCGGGTATTATACAGATGTAATCCTATAGGCCAACAAACCTAGGACCCCCTTTACCCCATTTAAATAAACTTTATTTGTTTATATGCTTTGTTTCTTTAATGACTAATTCACATAAATTGAGTTCGGTCGGGACCCACCGTTGTGGACCGCGAGGGGTGCCTAACACCTTCCCCTCAAGGTTATTTCGATCCCTTACCCAGGTCTCTAGTAATGCAAACCGATTTTATGAGTTATCTACTTTAGGTGCCCAAACGCACCTTAATCTATTAGGTGGCGACTCTTCAAATTCAAATACCCAATTCCCAAAAGGAAATGAGTTGTTCCCAATGAATGTCGAAACCCGGACTCCGCGAGGAAAAAGGGGGCGCGACAACGCCAAATTTCCAATTTCGCCAATTCAAGCCTAATCTACCACGTACCTCCAAAATACATTCCGAACACGCTCCTAAGTCCCAAATCGCCTAACGAAGCTATCCGAACCATAAAAACCAAGTTCCGAGACCATTTACTCACAAGTCAACTTCCGGTTGACTTTTCCAATTAAAGCATCCAAATAAGAGACTAAGTGTCTCATTTCACTCCATGACCACTCCGAACACAGAACAACCAACACGATATGACGAAATACAGCTGAACAACACATAAAGAAGCAGAAATGGGGGGAAATAGAGCGGTAACTCATGAAACGACCGGTCAGGTCGTTACAAATATAACCAATATATAGAATAAAATTAGGCAAGTGAAATGAATACAGATGTAGATTTTGGAATCAACAATTTTGGAAATCAAAATAAATACATTCATGTATTCAGAACAAAAGTTGCGAAAAGCCATGAAAAAATGAGACATAAGTTGAAATACAATATGGAAAACATAAATCTATTCAATCACTATTTTTACAGATGTATCCGATTTTGTAATTTGCCTATAAATCTTTGCCGGTGCTTCATTATTGCTTATCGCCTCAGCATCTAACTTCCACATAGCATAGTCCCAAAGGAGTGCACCATATCTTTGTTGGAGTAAATGTGACGACCCAAATGGTCATCACCTGTTTCCTCATTCATTCGGTGCTTCCGAGGCCTTGAAAACCTTATTTTTACTTGCCTCAAATTGCGTACGCAGTCCGGGCGCATAGCCGGAAAGCTTTTATGTTGAAATATGTGAATTTTGTGAAAAATTTGAAGAATTTTGACATTAATATGATTATAGTTGACTTTGGTCAACATTTTTGGAAAACGGACCCGGACCCGAGATTGGACGGTCCCGGAAGGTCCGTAGAAAAATATGGGACTCGGGCATGTGCCCGGAGTCGAATTCCGAGGTCTAGAGCCCGAGAAATGAATTTTTCTATGAAATTGTTTTTCCAAAATTAATAAGGAAAATGGATGAAAATTTATTAAAAGACTGTGGTATCGGGCTCGTATTTTGGTTCCGACGCCCGGCACAAGTCTTATATATTGTTTAAGCGCCTTCTGTAAAGTTTGGTCGAAATCGGACGTCGTTTGACGTGTTTCGGACCTAAATATCTAAAGTTTGAAGTTTATGAAGTTCGAAAGGAAAATGATGATTTTGAGGCTTGATCCAATGATTTTGAGGTTATTTTGGCGATTTGATCGCTCGAGTAAGTTCGTAAGATGTTATTGAGTTAGGGTGTGTGATTGGTTAGGAGCCCCGAGGGCTCGGGAGTGTTTTCGGAGGTGTTCGGGGTGGTTTTGGACTTAGGATGATATCAGATTTTCTGCAATTTTTACACAGGGATTTCCTTCTTCGCGCTCTTCCCCACGCGATCGCATATCACTGAGTCGTCTTCCTTCGCGATCGCGTCTTGAACCACGCAATCGCGTAAGCCAAATCCTTGGACCCCCAGTAGTTCTTCTACGCGATCGCGTAGCCCTCCACGCGATCGCGATGACCAGTCAGTGGTACCCTTCGCGATCGCATCCCTATTTCCGCGATCGCGTAGGGCAATTTTGCCCAGCGAGTTTTTAAGTTAAAAACAGAACAGTAGCACGGGATTTTTCATAAAAGCACACGAAACCCTTTCTTCTCCAAGCACTTAGGCGTCCATTGAAGCTCCCTTTCATCAAAACTTCTTGGGTAAGCATTGTTCAACTTGTTTCCTTCAATTTCCTTCATTAATTAGTGAATTCCTAGCCCTAAAAACATGAAATCAAGGTAGAAATTATGGGTTTGGGTAGAGTTAGGGTTTTGAGAATTTTGGGTGATTCAACCTCAATTTGGGGTCGAATCTTAAAACAAATTATATATTTGCACTTGTGGGGTTATGGGTGATTGAGTTTTGGTCCGAGCCTCGAGTTTGGACCATGTGGGCCCGGTGTCTAATTTCGGGATTTTTGGAATAATGCTAGGAAATTCATATCTAGGCTATGGGATGTTACCATTGAGTCTTTATTGATATTATTAAATTGATTATGCCTAGATATCACTGAATTGAAGGTTGAATCACGAGGTAAAGCAATAGTTGAGGATTAAGCGGATCTCCAGGCTTTGAGGTAAGTGTTTGGTTTAACCCTAGCTTGAGGGAATAGGAGTTGAGTCTTGTTGCTAATTGCTATGTGATCGAGTACGATGTATAGGCATGGTGACGAGTATCTATACATTGGTGTCTAGCATGACCGTGAGTCTATAATATAATTATCTTGACTTGGTTGTGAACTCCGTGTTTATTGGAGGATTCCTAGTTGTTGTGAATAACATGTGAACAGTAATATGATCACTTGATTCCTGGGAGCATTGGCTTGAATTGTGATATGAATATCGAAAGTATACAAAATGACCTGATTCGTTGGAGCGTTGGCTCAAAATAGTAAGGTGAATTAAAAGATAAGGAAAGTAAGAAAGAGAAAGCGTTGTTGATTATTCCCTTGCCGGGACGTTTGTTTGCATTTGTTGAATTCTTTCCCTTGCCGGGATGTTTGTCAAATATTTGCTTATTTTGTGCCCCTTGATTGTGACTATTGTTTGGGGAGTCGGACTGTACAATAATATGTGAGGATCGGGTTGCGCGCCGCAACAGTGATATTGAGGATCGGGTTGCACGCCGCAACAATAACATATGAGGATCGGGTTGCGCGCCGCAACAATGATACATGTCAAATGATATGGGTCGGGTTGCACGCCGCAACAATGATATTGTGGAGCGGGTTGCGACGCCGCAACNGTTTGGTTTAACCCTAGCTTGGAGGTTAGTAGTACGTTGTTGTCGTATTAGTCTATGTGAGTCGAGTACGATGTATAGGCATGGTGACGAGTATCTATACATTGGTGTCTAGCATGACCATGAGTCCTTAAAATGCGATTATCATGAACTGATTGTGAATTCCATGTTTATTGGAGTATTTCTATATGTTGTGAACTACATGTGAATGATGATATGATAATTTGATGGAGCATTGTCTCGAATTGTGATATGAATATTGAAAATATATGAAATGACTTGTTTCACCGAGGAGCGTCGGCTCCAGTGGTAGAACGAATTGTGAAAGTAAAAGTGAGAAAGAGAAGAGATCGTTATGTTGCCCTCTTGACGGGCTATTGTTGGGTTGTGATTCCTCTGCATTGTGTTCTTGACGGATACTAGGGTCGCTTAGGTTAATGTTTCCTTGTGTCGTGGGATGACTATAGTTATAGCTGAGGTGGTTAAGTAACGTAATAGGCTAGCTATCAATGGGGTGGTTAGGTGAGGTAATCGGTTAGATATAGCTGAGATGGTTAAGTGTGGTAATAGGTTGGTTATAGCTGTGGTAGTTAGATGTTGGGGCTAATGTGGTTATAGTAATCCCCTTGCCGGAATATTTGAGATGATGTTTTGTCCCCTTACTAGGAAGTCGTTATATTGTTGTTTGTGACGGAATATGAGGTAAGAGATTTCTTGGAGCTTTGGCTCCAGTGATATCGCGGGATAAGAAAAGTAAGAAAGAGAAAGCGTCGTTGATTATTCCCTTGCCGGGACGTTTGGTTGAACTTGTTGGATTCTTTCCCTTGCCGGGATGTTTGTCAAATATTTGCTTATTTTTATGCCCCTTTATTGTGACTGTTGTTTAGGGAGTCGGACTGTTAAATGATATTGAGGATCGGGTTGCGCGCCGCAACAATGATATTGAGGATCGGGTTGCGCGCCGCAACAATGATATTGAGGATCGGGTTGCGCGCCGCAACAATGATACATGGTAAATGATATGGGTCGGGTTGCACGCCGCAACAATGATATTGTGGAGCGGGTTGCACGCCGCAACAATGGTAATTATGGAGCGGGTTGCACGCCGCAACAATNGCCTCTTTCCAATATTTAGCATCTGAAGAAGATATAGCTTCAAAATATTTGATGGTTCATTATCGACAAGAAAAGTTCGAAAATTATTTCCATATGAAAAATATTCTTTCCTAGGCCTTTTGCTCCTTCTCAGTTCCTCATTAGAGGTAATTTTATTATTTATTTCAACAGGTGTATGAGAAATTTTTTCAGACAGTGGATAAATGTATTCAAAGAACTCAGCATTCTTTGTCTCAATTATAGTATTGCAATCAAGCACATCACTTTTTAAAACAAGAAATTTATATGCAGCACTATGTTCAGCATATCCAATAAGCATACAATCAGCAGTTTTAGAACCTATTTTTCTCTTATTAGGTTCAGGCAACAGAACTTTAGCAAGGCACCCCCACACTTTTATATATTTCAAAGTAGGTTTATAACCGCTCCACAATTCATATGGATTTTTGCCAGTTCTTCTATGTGGTATTCTATTTTGCAAGTACAAGCAGATAATATAGTTTCACCCCACAAATTATCAGGTGCATTAGAACTAACTAGCATAGAGTTAATCATCTCTTTCAATATTATATTTTTTCTTTCAGCTACCCCATTTGACTCGGGTGATTAAGGCAGAGTTACTTCATGAATTATTCCTTCTTTTTCATAAAAAAACATTTAACGGTAAATATTCTCCACCTCTATCTGATCTAATTCTCTTGATTCTTCTACTAAGTTGATTTTCAGCCTCAGTTTTATAAGAAATAAAAGCATTAAAGGCATCATCTTTATTTTTAAGCAAATACAACTTAGTATATCTAGAAAAATCATCAATAAAAGTCACATAAAATTTTTTACCGCATCTACTCATAGTCCGCTTCAAGTCGCATAAATCAGTGAATTAAAGATAACAATTCAGTTTCTCTATTTACGGAAAAACAGGTTTTTCTACTTTTAGCTTCAGCACATATTTCACACTTGTCAATATTATTTGAGTCTAAACCAGATATTAATCCGATTGTATATATTTTCTTTATATATGCGATATTAATGTGTCCAAATCTAGCATGTCATAAAGAGACAGACTCAACCATATAAGCAGAAGCAGATACATTTCCATTGATAACATTAGAAACATTAAGTGCAAAGAGTCCTTGGTTACAATAGCCTTTACCCACAAACACATTATTTTTGGTTATTATGATCTTATCAAATTCAAATGACACTTTCACTCCGGCTCTTCCCAACAAGAATACAGAGATCAAGTTTTCCTCATAGTAGGAACATGCAGTACATCAACAAGCGCTAAAATTTTTCCCGAAGTGAGTTTCAAGAGAACTTTACCCTTACCCAAGACTTTTGTAGTACTTGAGTCTCCAAGGTAGACCTCTTCTCTATCATCCTCTACAGGAGTATAAGAGGAAAATGCTTCTCGATTTGCACAATGTGCCGAGTAGCCCCAGAATCTACCACCCATTCTTTTGCATGTGCTACAATGTTTACTTGAGAAATGACAGCTGCAATAATATCACCTCCTTCGGCTAAGTTAGCTTTAGGAGTATTAATTTTTTCTTTGTCATTTCCTGCTCTATACTTGCACTGTGAGGTATGATGGCTTGATTTTCCACAAACAAAACAAGAGCCCTTTTTTCTTTTAAGGTTAGAATTTTTAGGCTTGCAACCTTGAGATTTATTCTCGTACCTTTTGCAAAAGAAGATAGACCCGCCCTATAGATTTGTCAATCCCTTGGCTTGGCCAAAGACATAGCGGTTGTTGTTGCTGCTTTGCACTAAATTTGCTTTAAGAGCTGTCATCCTAGCTTTGGCAGATTCTTTTCTATTGGAATCTTCAATTAGGATGTGGGTCACAATTTCCTCAATGGTGAAATTTTTCTGTTTGTGCTTTAAGTTGTTTTTGTAGTTACTCCATGAGTCAGGCAGCTTTTCAATAAGCACTGCAGCAAACTTTTCTGGTAATGACATCCCCTCGTCCTTCAAGTCTTCTAATAATTTTTGAAATTCGTTGATTTGTACTTTCATCTCTTTATCATCTCTCATCTGCCACTAATAAAATTTTCCTACTACAAATTTTTGTTTTGTAGCATCTTCAGCAATGAATTTTTTAATTAAGGCTTCCCAGATAGCTTTTGCTTCTTTATAGCTGTAATACACGTCAAACAGTTTATTAGAAATAGTTTGCAATATAGTATGGCGGCATACCTTGTTGGCATGTTGCCATGATTCCACTATTTTATTATCAGTGTCTGGACTAGGTTGTGGATGCAGCAGTGCATGTGCAACACCATGGACATCAAGCAATGAGAAAATACGTTCTTGCCAACGCTTGAAATTTTCATTGGCGAAAATTTGGATGTTCGACACATCTAGAAATGGCCTGGCATATGATAGTGCAACTGGAACTGGGGCAGCGGAGGTAGCGCCAGTATTGGTAGTATCAGTAGTATTTTCAGCATCAGTGGTGTTTGCCATAGTTTCTTAGATTGTAGTAATTGAAAGCAAGAATTTCAATAGTAACACTGCTTCAACATTATTTGTAAGCGGATACACGGATTGACTTGAGTCGTGCTAGGCACTGTCCTAAGAAACTATTTCAGCAGTGTGAAATGTCTCCCCAAGATTAAACAAGCCTACCTCTATTAGGGAGGATACAGGAATCAGCAAAATATTAAATTGCAAACCCAGCTAGCTAGTAGGAAAAGTAAATAAGAAAGGAAACAACTAATATTTAATATTGGACAACAAAGGAAGAAGAGAGGCGTGAAAGGAAAGGAGAGAAATGATATTTTTGCTGTGTGAAATAGGCTTAAGGGAAGACCCTTTTATAGACAAAAAAGCTTAAGGCTTTTCTTGCCATTTGTCAAGTCTCTTGCCATTTGTCAAGTATAATTGCCAAGACTTGCATGCATCTTGCCACATGGATGAACATTTGTCCACTTTTACTTGCGTGCATCTTGCCACATGGATGAACATTTGTCCACTTTTTTGGAAATATCACAACAGTTCCCCCACATATTTTCAAAAAAATTCATAAAAGAGGAGTAAGATTTGCTGGATTTGTATGGTCCAAATGCAATAGATTTGGTGTCTTATGGACTATGAACCAAACTTAGATCAATAAAATTTAACTCACAGAATTACTAATGAAATATAATATTTCTATGAACCAATAACTCTTATTGTAAGTCAGAGATTTTATCAATCACATTTCGACCCCCGGTAATTTTTGTCAAGCCCCGAGCCTGTGGGCGAGACCGGCACCTAGTGCCTCATCTATCCTTGCGTACCACTTGCGGCCAAGAGACTCTGGACATGTAATGTCATACTTTGGCTACGGGCCACATTACAATATAATGTGCGATACAAAATATAAAACTAAATGGAGACTAACACTGACTAATGTCAACATAAGCTGGGCCGACAAGGCCGTCATAATTACTACAACTGACAAGCCAACAAAATATACGTACAGGGCCTACAAGCCCAACATACTGCACTAACCGATTGGATATGTCTACAAGCCTCTACTGATAGATGTACTGTGATCGGAATAGGGGCCCGACCTACATATATACACAAGATATACACCACACTGCTAGACTCGGCAACTCCGAAAGAAGGGGAGCTTACTGGTAAAGCTGAACTCGGACAACACCTACTGAGGAGGTCTACCCGTCAATCTGTTTGAACCTGCACGCATGAAATGCAGCGCCCCCAGAAAGGGACATCAGTACGAAATAATGTACCGAGTATGTAAGGCAATATACCGAAGCTGAAACTGAATTGATAATATAATAACTGAAAACAACTGGGAGTCAAAGAAAATCTGAAGATATGCTCATCTGCTGATACTGACTCAACTCTCTCAATATAGTGAGTAAAATAGCTGCCCGGCCCTATAAGGCTCGGTATATATATATATATATATATAACTGCTCTGCCGTAGTAGGCTCGCTCATGGGCGCTCGACCATACTAGGCTCTGTATCTCGACCAACTGGGCTCGCTCATAGGCGCTCGGCCACAGCAGACTCGGTATATAACTTACCATCTGATCAGAGGTTGCCCAATAAAGGCCTGCCCATCGATTATAGCTCGATGGTAATAAAAATACTTTTAATACTGTATATATGTAAACTCTCTGCTCTTTTGACCGGAAGAAGGAAATACTCAACTGAATATGCAGTCCCGATAAGAAGAATATAGTGACTTACAAAACTAGGAAAATATAAGTTATTTGCGTGACTAGCAAAATATACGTAAATTCCGGGATACGAATTTTTCTTTATGTCTCGTTATCAAACTTGTGTAATTACGATATCATGCTGAAATGAAGGAAAAGCCTAGCCTTAACATACCTGGAGCAGGGAAAACTCTGTATAATATTTCGTTGGAAAACCTTCGTTGATTGAACGAAATTTGCCTCTGCTCCTTAAAAATTCATGGACGAAAATTGTTTTCTGGTTTCTAAAAATTTTGGAACGAAATCACACTTTTGGTTTCCTTGAAATTGAGATGAAAACGTTTGGATTCCTTAAGAATTTGAAGGATTAACGTTGAAGTTTGGAAAGAATTGATCTGATTTGAAATGAAGCTTGGACGAATTGTTCTGAAATTGGAATGAAGCTTTGGACGTTTTTGAACAGTGAGGTCTATTTCCTCATCCTTTCCAGCTAAGACATTAAATGATTTTGGATAAGATTCTTATAAGTCTTTGCAAGACTTAATTCTTTAAGTCACTTTTAGACGCCTATACCAATATGTAATGAGTCATTTTCTTTAATTAGTGGCCTTGTGCCAAGTGGGTGGGGTAGTTAATTTATTAAATTTTTATCCACTTATTAGTTAACTGGGTAATGTTCTGTTATCCGGTAATTAATCAATTACCCGCATAATTTAAAAAATTATAAATTACTCAAAATTCTATTTATTTTAAAAATACTTCATATATACTTTATATATTATACTACCGTGGTCAGATGGTACCTTGCATGGTACTAGTTCATAATTATCGGGTATTATCGCTCGACCTGTATTTTCCCAAATTGGCCACTTTCAACGAAACTCGTTTTCTTTAATTCGTGTACCCGTTATCCTTCATGACACTTCTTTATCGCTTGTTATAAATAGCGTAAGTACGTTAACGTCAAGATGATCTCATCCCCGAGTCTTAACTGAAAAAGAAATTTTAACGTATGAAAACGCGAGATGCAACATCCTTCCCCCTTTAGAAACATTCGTCCTCGAATGTTCAACTCCCCGTAATCTATATAACTTTGGCAAGGTCGCCTCTGTAACAACACCACTACCAACTTTCCCCCGTAGAATCTTAAACATCCATGATTATGAATAACGACAATGGCCTCACATGACCAACGATAATAACCAACATAAGAATTTATACTCGTACCTTAAAGTTATGACGTCTTAGTCGGACCCTTCTCTTGAGGAGGGAATAAATAGGAATATCTAGACTTCATGTCTCCCTTGGCCTCCTAAGTCACTTCTTCCATATTGTTGTTTCTTCGAAGTACTTTCACCGAAGCTATGTCTTTAGTTTTCGATCTCCGAATCTGTTCGTCTAATATAGCAATGGGAGTTTCTTCATATGATGGTTGCTCTGTGACCTGAATGTCGTCAACTAACACAATTCTAGAAGGATCTCCGATACATTTACGGAGCATAGACACATGAAAGACTGGACGTACAGACTCCAAGTCCGAAGACAAGTCTAACTTATATGCTACCTGGCTTACTTTGCGTATGATCCTCTATGGTCCCATGTACCAAGGGATAAGTTTTCCTTCTTTCTGAACCTCATGATAGCTTTCATCGGTGATAAACTTTTGGAATACCCAGTCGTCCACCTGAAATTCCGAGTCTCGTCGTCGGTTATCCGCATAAGCCTTCTGACGGCTTTGAGCTGCCAATAACCTTTCTTGTATAAGCTTAATTCTCTCGATTGCCTGCTATACCAATTCTGGTCCTACTAACGTAGTTTCCCCAACATCGGACCACCCTATAGGCGACCTACACTTCCGTCCATAAAGAGCTTCGTATGTAGCCATCTGAATACTGGAATGGTAACTATTATTATATGCTAACTCAATAAGCGGCAGATGATCATCCCAGCTACCTTTGAAGTCTATTACACAAGCTCGTAACATAACCTCCAGTGTTTTAATAGTACGCTCAGCCTGTCCGTCTGTCTGGGGATGAAATGCTATACCAAGACTTACTTGAGTGCCCAACCCTTTTTGGAAGGACCTCCAAAATTTAGCTGTAAACTGAGCTCCTCTATCCGAGATGATAGACACAAGGACACCATGCAGTCGTACTATCTCCTTGATATAAAGTAATCCTCTAAGGAATATGTAGTTCTAACGGGTGGAAAATGGGCCGACTTTGTATGCCTATCAACAATCACCCATATCGAATCAAACTTACGCTGGGTACGAGGTAAGCCTACAATGAAGTCCATATTGATTGTTTCACATTTCCAAGTCGGAATCTCCATAGCCTGCAACAATCCACTGGGTTTTTGATGCTCAATCTTAACCTGTTGACAGTTAGGACACTGAGCAACAAATTCTGCTATATCCCTTTTTTATTCCGTCCCACCAATATACTTCTCTGATGTCATGATACATCTTTGTCGCTATAGAGAGTTTCTCCCAAAACCTGCCGACGCAGCCTTGCAACATTAGGTACACATAATCGTCCTCGATATCTGAGGACCCCATCTTCTGTAATTTCAAACGGCGTCTTCTCATTCTGAAGGGTGGTATCTCTATAATGAACTAACACAGTATCATCGTACTGGCGTTCCGTTATTTCAGTTACTAAAGAGGATGTTGCCGTATCCTAAAGAGTAATTCTAAAGTCACCTGATTCCAGTAACCGAACTCCAAGACTAGCTAGCTGATGAACCTCATGGGCTATTCCCCTCTTTTCTGGATGTAAATACGACAGGTTACCCATAGATCTACGGCTGAGGGCGTCGGCTACTACGTTCGCCTTCCCCGGATGGTATAAAATATCAACGTCATAGTCTTTAAGTAGCTCCAACCATCTCGTTGACGTAGATTCAATTCCTTTTGCTTGAAGAAGTTCTGGAGGCTCTTATGATCCTTATAGATATCAACATGAATACCCTACAAGTAGTGCCTCCACATCTTTAGTGCATGAATCATTGCGGCTAACTCTAGATCGTGGGTCGGGTAATTCTTATCATGCTTTCTTAGTTGTGTATAAGCTACAACCTTACCATGCTACATCAACACACAACCCAATCTAACGCCTGAAGCGTCACAGTAGATAACCTAACCACTGGTCCCTTCTGGGAGTGTTAGAACCGGTGCTGAAGTTAATCTGTCCTTCAATGCTTGGAAACTTCGTTCGCAAGCGTCGGTCCATTGAAACTTAGCTCCCTTCTAAGTTAACTTACATGGGTATTATAATCTTTTACAATTCGTGAACTTCCCCTTTTCGAAGGCCCAAACTTCATCCTCTATTTATCACAATTACGCCCTTATTCCACTACAAGGGCAACATTTCATTTATTCAAAATGTTACTAGTCTTAGGCACCTTTGAGTTCATTCAGACTATACTGAGCCTTCTATATGTCACGATCCGGATTTTCCACCCTCGGGAGTCGTGATGGCGCCTACTCGTGGAAGATAAGCAAGCCAAATATTGTAAAATCATTACCTTCTTTTTTTTTAAAACATGTTCAACAATTTAAAATAATAAGTGATTAAACAGCGAAATAAATTAAGTAAGCAGAATACGGAAGATGAAAAACTTAATAATTCAACCAAACACTGCTACATGATCTGAAGTACAATACTACCCAGAATTTGTTGTCACAAGTCACGGATTATCTAAGAATACTACAAATAAGGTCCGAATGGAAATACATAAGACTGTCTCTGAAGTAAAAACAGAAAGAGAAAAGATAGGAGGAGAAGCCAAGGCCTGCGGACGTCTTCAGGACTACCTCGGGTCGCCTGAATGGACTGAAGACAGCACCCTCACTGCGGTCCAAACGCTCCGGTATCCCTATCTACACACAGTGCAGAGTGTAGTATCAGCACAACCGACCCTATGTGCTGGTAAGTGCCTAGCCTAACCTCGGCGAAGTAGTGACGAGGCTAGACCAGACTACCAAATAAACCTGTGCAGTTAAATCATATACATCGGAAATAGAAGCAGATAATTACAACTAAAGTTGGGCGAGGGAACATGCTGCGGGGAGTAACAGATAACAACAGAATAACAGTACAGAAATGTAAGGAATGCCATGAATCAATTGCCAACAAAAGATAAGGAAATAAGAAGAACAAGTACACATGTAATACCGTTGCAGGCGTGCAACCCGACCCCATTTCATATAGTACCGTTGCAGGCGTGCAACCCGCTCCCATTTCATGTATTACCTTGCAGGCGTGCAACCCGCTCCCATTTCATGTATTACCGTTGCAGGCGTGCAACCCGCTCCCATTTCATGTATTACCGTTGCAGGCATGCAACCCGCTCCCATTTCATGTATTACCGTTGCAGGGTGCAACCCGCTCCCATTTCATGTATTACCGTTGCAGGCGTGCAACCCGCTCCCATTTCATGTATTACCGTTGCAGGCATGCAACCCGCTCCCATTTCATGTATTACCGTTGCAGGCGTGCAACCCATTCCCATTTCATTTATCAACACCAATCATAAAAGAATCCCGGCAAGGGAACAATAGCATAATAAGAACATCCCGGCAAGGGAATAATATTATTACAACAACATTCCGGTAAGGGAACAATAATATCACAACAACATCGCGACAAGGGAACAATAATATCACAACAACATCGCGACAAGGGAACAACAATATCACAACAACATCCCGGCAAGGGAACAATAATAAAATTCTCGTATGAAGCACGAATAAACCACATCGGAGTCATAAAATTTACAATACAAGACTCACGGGCATGCTTGACACCGACGTATAGATACTCGTCACCATGCCTATACGTCGTACTCCACAGTTAACACGTAGCAAATAAGACACAACTCCTAATCCCTCAAGCTAAGGTTAGACCAAACACTTACCTCAAAATTTCACGGACAACTCAAGCCTCAAACACTGCTTTTTCTTTAGAATTCGCCTCCAAATTACTTGTATCTAGTCCAAATTAATTTAACAACATCAGTAAATGCTAAATAATTCAATCCCAATGCTAAATTATAGGTTTTCTATCATTGTCCCTAAAAAGTCAAAAATCGACCCCGGGCCCGCTTAGTCAAAACACGAGGTTCGGACCAAAACCCGATCACCTATTCACCCACGAGACCGAATATGTAATTAGTTTCGGAATCCGATCCCAAAACAAGGTCTAAATTCCAATTATTCAAAAAGCCCTAACTCTACCCAATCCCCAATTTTCTACCCTTAAGAATATTATTTAGGCCTAAAAATCTAACGGGTGTTAATGGAAATTGAAGAAAACAAGTCTAAGAACATATACCTATGGTTTTGTGGTGAAATACCTCTTCAAAAATCGCCCAAGTTCGAGTTTAAGTGAAAAAGTTATGAAGTTTTGAAGAAATCCCGTTTTGCTACTGTTTTAAAATAACTGGACAGGGAACCTAGGCGTTCGCACACGATTGGATGCGTTCCCACAGAACAAATGATGACCCCCAGACTTAACTCTATGCTATCGTGGACCTACCTATGCAATCGCACAGAACAAATGATGACCCCCAGAATTAACTCTATGCTATCGCGGACCTAGCTATGCAATCGTATAGAACAAATGATGACCCCCAGAATTAACTCTATCTATCGCGGACCTAGCTGTGCAATCGCATAGAACAAATGATGACCCCCAGAATTAACTCTATGCTATCGCGGACCTAGCTATGCAATCGCATAGAACAAAAACCTGGACACCAGCAAACAGCAAAAACACCAGCTTTTCTAAGTTCGATTTACCCCGACGCCTATCCGAAACTTACCAGAGTCCTCGGGGCTCTACACAAAACATGCACGCAAGTCTAATAACATCATACAGACTTGCTCGTGCGATCAAATCGCCAAAATAACATCTTAAACAACGAATTTAGCATAGAAATCTAAGAAAAATCTCAAAACTTTCAAAGTATCAAATTTCACAACTACGGGTCCGAATCACATCAAACGACTTCCGTTTCTTACCAAATTTCACAGACGCGTCTTAAATGTCATATTGAACCTGTACCGGGCTCCGGAACCAAAATACGGGCCCGATACCATAAATTTCAAATATAATCAAATTTCCAAAAACACTCATATTTTCAGTAAAATAATTTCTTTCAAAAATTCATTTCTCGGGTTTGGGACCTCGAAATTCGATTTCGGGCATACGCCCAAGTCCCATATTTTCTTACGGACCCTCCGGGACCGTCAAATCACAGGTCCGGATCCATTTACCCAAAATGTTGACCGAAGTCAACTTAAATTCAATTTTAAAGGCCAAATTAACATTTTCATCACATTTCCACATAAAAGCGTTCCGGATATGCGCCCGGACCGCGCACGCAAATTGAAGTGAGGAAAAAGGAGGCTTCTAAGGCCTCGGAACGCCGAATTTACTCGTAAATCAAGTGATGACCTTTTGGGTCATCACATCCTCCACCTCTAAAATAATTGTTCGTCCTCGAACGGACATAAGAAGGAAGTACCTGAGTCGGTGAAAATATGGGGATAACGGCTCCGCATATCGGACTCGGACTCCCAGGTCGATGCCTCAGCAGGCTGGCCTCTCCACTGAACACGAACAGAAGGGAAACTCATCGATCTCAACTGACGAACCTGCCGGTCTAGAATAGCTACCGGCTCCACCTCATATGATAAGTCCTTGTCCAACTGGACAGTGCCGAAGTCTAACACCTGGGATGGATTGCCATGATACTTGTGAAGCATGGACATGTGAAACACTGGATGCACGGCTGATAAACTCGGCGGCAACGCAAGTCTGTAAGCCACCTCTCCCACTCGATCAAGAATCTCAAACGGGCCAATGAACCTAGGGCTAAGCTTTCCTTTCTTTCCAAATCTCATCACGCCCTTCATAGGCGACACTCGAAGCAACACCCGCCTGCCAACCATGAATGCCACATCAAGAACCTTACAGTCCACATAAATCTTTTGCCTGGACTGAGCTGTACGAAGCCGATCCTGAATGATCCTAACCTTGTCCAAGGCATCCTGTACTAGATCTGTACCCAACAACTGAGCCTCTCCCGGCTCAAACCATCCAACCGGTGTCGATGCCCCATTTTTCTAAAGGCAAAATTGGGTTTACGACATTTGGGCAGACAACTTTATTCCTTTTGGGAATTTGGATTTTTTGACATTTAGAAGAGTCGCCACCTAATGATTGAGTGCATTAGGACACCAAGGAGTAAAAAAAGAAAAGAACCAGAGAACGGGTAAGGGCTTAAAATTATCCCAGGGGGAAGGTGTTAGGGACTCCCCAAGATCCACTAGTGTGGTTCCCGGCCATGCTACAATTTGTGACTTTAAAGCGAATAAACATACAAGATGACTTCACATAACGATTACAAGTAGGATTATATAAAGGTTAAATAAGCATGCTAGTTAGGGAATAGATGGTTTCATGTTGGTTTAAAAGAATGTATAAATGCAGAAAAATGAGGGTCAAGTAACGAATGCAAATAATCAGACAAAGAAGTAAAATGGGCGGAAGTTTAAAAAATGAAAACAGTGCTGGAAATTCCAAAGAGGTGTGAATTAAAGTGAAATACAAAGCTTAAAGAACTGGAAAATTGACGTAAGCCATATGGAGGGAGGGGGATCCTAGGTTTATAAATAACATGGATCATCCACGCAATACCCGATAACCAATTATACGCGTGGTGTTATCACGTGATCATCATCTCCATGTCTACCCTTTCCCACCCAGTTTAAGGTATTAAAGCGCGGAATGGTCTCGTTACTTATTGCATGCTATTACCCATCCCGATCCTATCAGTCTCGGAGGCATTGAGACTACTAATCCTAAAAGGGAAGGGAATTGGGGCTTTTCAAAGTTTACAAAGGATAAAAAGTCTAAGGCGACAAGCAAAAACACATAAGCAGTTAGGGGAAGAACACATAGCAATTAAGGCTCAAATAGGCCTCCTCACTTAAAAGAGCAAATATAGCATGACTTCAAGTACTGGTTAGGTCTTTAATTAAAATTACGTAAAGGGGTGGCTGATTTATTACATATTTTCAGATAAGGAGTCCGAATTAGGCCTTGTCTGGATGTAGTTTATCAGAATTGACGCAATTAATTACCTAATAGATTGCCTAAGTGAGGCCTATAGGCATGACATCTAATAGAGCGTACTGATTTTAGGGAAAAGGTTGCTGGTTATATAAACGAAAAATCTGCAGATTTTGACGACCTTATGACTGATTTTAGACTCGTAGATGAAATAGACGAAGCTGGTTCAGTTGATTATTCCTACAGGCATGATTTCTAAGCGTAATTGGTTTTAAACAAATACATTAATGCAAGAGTCCTATAGGCATAGTATCTAGAGTGAAGTTGGTTATTTATTAACCTATGATTGTTTGCCTAATGGCATGCATATGGAGAAGTGCAGAAACCTAAGATCATGATTTCTATATGCAGAACTTATAGAAATAATTTCTATGATGCAGAAGTGCAGGACTTATAGACATAATTTCTACAATGCAGATGTGCAGAAACATGATTTCTATATGCAGAACTTATAGACATGAATTCTAAGATGCAGAAATGCAGAATTTATAGGCATGAGTTTAAAAAAAATAGAATGCAGAAATTGTGAATAACCTATAGGCAGGTTTTCTACCCTTGGCATGCATTCATCCCCATCCCTTTCCACTAGCAATCCCCAATTGTTATTACAAATTGTTACAGACCCAAATGAATCAGAAAGAAAAGTAAAATTACATCAGAAGCTCCAGCTACATCCACACAGCCTAATTCAGACTTCAAAGTCCAACAATATGAGATAAACCAACTTGCAGGATCAGATTTCCAAAAGCCTTTCTCATATTTGGGATGTGTCAAAGTTCCCAAGAGTTTCAAAGGGGCTCCGGGCAGTGCTTACACCCCAAACACATTGCAGAATTAAGATCATAGTGCAGTGTGGAAATGCCAGCCCTCAGATGTCCAAGTTCAGAGGGAACTCAAGGTCCCAAAGCAAGGCTCATAAGAGAGGGGCAGAACTTAAGGGTCTAAGAATAAGTGTAAGTGCATAGGGGAAGAGCCATGGCAGGCTGGGTCATGCCCAGCAATTAGGATGCTGGCACACCCCTGACCAACCTGTTAGTCAAACTTAAGAGTTAGGATCCATTGTGGATCAGGTTATAGCCTGGACAACAATTAGGGTACTGCCAGGCCAAGAACCTTAACTCAAACACATAGAAGGGAGTAGGGGTAGGGATTCACAATAGAAAAGGCAAGGAAGGAGCATAATTAGCACAAATCACTGAACATAAGCAATAAAGTAAACAAGGATGCTGAAACTGTGAAGTAAACACATAGGGGTGAGGCAGAAAATTAAACGAAAAACATACCAGTTTCAAAGGAAAACAAGTAAGAAAACGGTAGCCTTTGAAAAGCCAAGTTGTAAGCACAACAGTTCCAAAAGGTCTCAAGCAATGCAGAGTATTGAATTCAAATTACTAAGGTAAATGTGTGAGTTGAAAGTAAGAAGCTCGAGGTATTGAACTTGAAGTATAGATGCGAAGTATTTGATTGGGAGTGTAGATGTAAAGTTAGGTCTTGTTAAAGTGCAGAAGTGCACCCCCTTTTATAGTGCAAAGAGAAGCAGTAAGAAAAGGTAAAGAAATCATTGGTATCAGTCTCCCTTTGGTTAAGGGATTCTGATTCCAACGAGTAGAAATTAGTTAAGGAAAGAAATTTTTACTAAAACCTTTCAAAGTAGCACAAAAGGGGTAAATACATAGAAGTTATTTAAGGAAACAGTCAATGGTACACGGTTTGTGCCAAATATGGCAAGGGAATCAATTAAATAGCCAGGAAACCAAAAATTGCAAGTTCAATTGAATGAACCAAGTCAAGAAAGGTAAAGGAGGTTCAATCGAAGGAAAATCGGTGACAAATCATTAGCCTTATTAAAGGGATTTCAGAATCAATCACTTAGTTGATAAAAGAAACCTTTTAAAAGAGAAATTTCTCATATATATAAGCACACAGATCAAACGAAAAGATTCGTTAGGTTATTTAGAAAAAGAGTTTAACACTGAAGGTCTCAGAGTCACAAGCAAAGAGATTCAAGCTTAATTACAGACTCACAGTGAGTCTGAAAGCCTAGGGTCCCAAAGCGGAACCTTAGTACCACTTGTCAAAGAAACCCCAAAACCTAGGGTTTCGAATAGAATCAGAGGTGAGAAAACAATGTCTTTGAAAGAGGCTTAGAAATCTCTTTCAAAGACTTATGAGAGGCAAACATACACAAACAAGCTCAGAAGAAAGAGATGATGCGAGTTTTTAAACAACAGTAGGAAAAAATATACAAACAAAACTCAGTAAAGCGACCAAAATCCAGGATTCAAACATAGACACATATAGCAAAGAGTGAGGAAAACAACACAATTAACATGCGAGCATAAGGATACCAGTAGAAAAAATAGAAGAGTCTTGCATAATAATAAAAAGGAATAAACAAGAGAGCAAAACTCAATGCATAATAAGAAGAAAACATACGAAGCATAAACACACATCAGGAAAGATCAGAAAATTATTTGAAGAAACCCTTTTCAGAAACCCTAAAATTGAGATTGAACGATTTTAAAGAGGAAATTTGGGAAAAACCTTTGAAACGTCAAATAATGCTCAGGCATGTCACATATCTAAAAGAAATAAGCAAGTACAGAACCTCAGACGGCTTAGAGTTGCAGAGAAAACCCTAGAATGAGAAAGGTCTTGAGAAAAGTCGGATCCTGAGTCGAAAAGACTCATATTGCTTGAACACGCCGGAATAATGGCCGGAAAGGCCATAGATCAACAGATCTGAGAAAGATCTATAGAGATCCATTGAGGTCGGGCCCCCAAACTTCGAGTAGCTTAGGTTTAACGGTGAGAGAGAGTGATCACAGGCCACCTATGGCTTGGAGTGCCATGGATTCCGGTGGAAACATGGTAGAAACAGGTGGGAGATGATTAGGGTTTCGGAGTGGGCTAGAGAGAGTTTGAGAGATGAAGAGTTCAAAGGCGGCGTATCTGGTAGAATGGATAGGTTAGGTGGTTAGGGAGTTAAAAGTAAAGAAAGAAGTATGTCGTTGATCAAATAGATCAACGGACCTGGATTTAAAAGGGGTAAGGCCGGGTGGGGTTTTAAATCGGGTCAGGGGTCGGGTTAAAATGGAATTGGGTTATTTTGATTTGGGGCGGAATTGGGGGTTAAATTGAGGTTAGAATTGAAAGGAAATGAGGCTATAATTGAAATAGAAACGGGCTAGATGTTAAATAGACAATTTTCCCCTTTTTATTTTTTGTAAAATAATAATAATGATTTTAAAACAAATTAAAAGCACTGAGCTAATTAATAATATATAAATATTAATCTAAAAACACTGAAAATAATTTTAGAATTGTAAAATGCTATTAATCGTTAAATAGGCTATAATTGCGATTATATGCAATTTAGATTTAAAAATACCAAATAAATTTGTAAAAATATACAAAAATAACCTTAATTATATTTTGGTGTAAATATGAGAGTAGGAATAAATTATTCCCCAAAATGATAATTTGGGAATAATTATTGGATTTTGTACTACTAGAAATAGATAATAAATTGATTTTAAAATCTTAAAAATTAGGAAAAAATACAAAGACTCTTGGGTATGCTTATATATGCATACACATGCTATTTTGGAGGTATTTTGAGTATAAAAAAAATACATAGGGAAAAATTGGGTGTCAACAACCGACGACAGACACCACTTACCATACAAAGCCTCATAAGGAGCCATCTGGATACTCAACGGGTAGCTGTTGTTGTGGGCAAACTCTGCTAAAGGAAAAAACTGATTCCACAAGCCTCCAAGGTCAATGACACAGGCTCGGAGCATATCCTCCAAAATCTGAATAGTCCGCTCGGACTGCCCGTCCGTCTAAGGAAGAAATGTTGTGCTCAACTCAACCGCGCGCCCAACTCACGCTGAACTGCTCTCCAGAAATGCTAGGTAAACTGCGTACCTCGATCAGAAATGATAGACACGGGCACACCATGAAGACGAACAATCTCCCGGATATAGATCTCAGCTAACCTCTCGGAAGAATAGGAGACTGCCACAGGAATGAAATGCGCTGACTTAGTTAGCCTATCAACAATAACCCACACTGCATCGAACTTTCTCTGAGTCCGTGGGAGTCCAACAACAAAGTCCATAGTGATACGCTCCCACTTCCACTCGGGAAGTTCAATGCTCTGAAACAAAGCACCAGGTCTCTGATGCTCGTACTTTACCTGCTGATAATTCAAACACCGCGCCACATACGCAACAATGTCCTTCTCCATCATCCTCCACCAATAGTGCTGCCGCAAATCCTGATACATCTTAGCGGCGCCCGGATGAATAGAGTATCGGGAACTATGGGCCTCCTCTAAAATCAACTCTCGGAGTCCATCCACATTAGGCACACAAACTCGACCCTGAAGCCTCAAAACTCCATCATCTCCTAAGGTAACCTGCTTGGAACCACCGTGCTGCACCGTATCTCTAAGGATACACGAGGATCATCATACTGCCGATCTCGGATACGCTCCAATAAAGAAGAACGATCGACTCTGCAAGCTAATACCCGGCTGGGCTCAGAAACATCCAATCTCACGAACTGATTGGCCTAAGCATGAACATCCAAAGCAAGGGGCCTCTCACCGACCAGAATATACGCAAGATTGCCCATACTGGCTGCCTTTCTACTCAAAGCATCGGCCACCACATTGGCCTTTCCTGGATGATATAATATGGTGATATCATAGTCCAATAGCTCCAACCACCTCTTCTGCCTCAAATTCAACTCCTTCTTCTTGAGCAAGTATTGCAAACTCTTGTGACCCGTGAACATCTCACATGCCACGCCATACAGATAATGCCTCCAAATCTTCAAAGCCTGAACAACTACTTCTAGCTCCAAATCGTGGACCGGATAGTTCTTCTCATGAATCTTCAACTGACGTGAAGCATACGCAATGACCTTGCCATCCTGCATCAACACCGCACCAAGTCCAATACGAGATGCATCACAATAAACTGTATATGGCCCTGAACCTGTGGGCAAAACCAACACCAGCACCGTCGTCAAAGCTGTCTTGAGCTTCTGAAAGCTCGCCTCACACTCGTTTGACCACCTAAACTGGGCACCCTTCTGGGTCAACGTAGCCATCGGGGCTGCAGTAGATGAAAACCTCTCCACAAACTGACGATATGAGCCTGCCAAACCCAAGAAACTCCGGATCTCTATAGTTGATGCGGGTCTAGGCCAGTCCATGACTGCCTCTATCTTCTTTGGATCTACCTGAATACCCTCTACTGAAACAACATGACCCAAGAAAGTAACTGAACTCAACCAGAACTCA
Organism: Nicotiana attenuata; assembly: GCF_001879085.1. Taxonomy (NCBI): domain Eukaryota; kingdom Viridiplantae; phylum Streptophyta; class Magnoliopsida; order Solanales; family Solanaceae; genus Nicotiana; species Nicotiana attenuata. The sequence goes on along the minus strand of NW_017674102.1, from coordinate 38,920 downwards.
CACTTTGAAAGCTTAGCATACAACTGACTATCTCGCAAAGTCTGAAGAACCACTCTCAGATGCTGCTCATGCTCCTCCCGACTACGGGAATAAATCAAAATATCATCAATGAAGACTATCACGAATGAATCCAAGTAGGGCCTGAACACTCGGTTCATCAAATCCATAAAAGCTGTTGGGGCATTTGTCAACCCGAATGACATCACCAAGAACTCATAATGCCCGTACCGAGTGCGGAAAGCTGTCTTAGGGACATCGGATGCACTAATCCTCAACTGATGGTAGCCAAATCTCAAGTCAATCTTCGAAAATACCTTGGCACCCTGAAGCTGATCAAATAAATCATCAATCCTCGGCAATGGATACTTATTCTTGATTGTAACCTTGTTCAACTGCCGGTAATCTATACACATTCGCATCGATCCGTCCTTCTTCTTAACAAACAACACTGGCGCACCCCAAGGCGAGACACTATGTCTAATGAAGCCTTTCTTAAGCAAGTCTTGCAACTGCTCCTTCAACTCTTTTAACTCAGGCGGGGCCATACGATACAACGGGATAAAAATGGGCTGAGTGCCCGGAGCCAAATTAATGTAGAAGTCAATATCCCTGTCGGGTGGCATACCCGGTAGGTCTGAAGGAAATACCTCAGGAAACTCGCGAACAACAGGCACAGAATCCATCGAAGGAGCCTCAGCACTAGAATCACGAACATATGCCAAATAGGCCAGACACCCCTTCTCGACCATACGCCGAGCCTTCATATATGAGATAACACTACGGGTAGAATAACTAGGAGTCCATCTCTACTCCAAACGAGGTAAACCCGGCAAGGCTAAGGTCACAGTCTTGGCATGACAGTCCAAAATCGCGTGGTAAGGTGATAACCAATCCATCCCCAATATGACATCAAAATCAACCATGTCTAGAAGTAACAAGTCTACTCGGGTCTCAAGACCCCCAATCACAACTATACAAGAACGATGGACACGATATACCACAATAGAATCACCCACCGGTGTAGACACATATACAGGAGCACTCAAGGAATCACTAGGCATGACCAGATATGGTGCAAAATAAGATGACACATAGGAGTACGTAGATCCTGGATCAAATAGAACTGAAGCATCCCCATTACAAACTAGAACAGTACCTATGAGAACTGTATCAGAAGCCTCAGCCTCGGGCCTGGATAGAAGAGCATAACATCGGGGCTGGGCCTCACCACTCTGAACTACATCTCTGGGACGGCCTGCTGTTGGCTGGCCTCCACCTCTAGAGGCCTGACCTCCACCCTAGTACCTCTACCTCCACCTTTAGCGCCTCTACCTCCACATATAGCCGGTTGAGCGGGAGGTGGAACACTCGGTGCTTGAACCATGGCACGGGAACCCTGGTGCTGAGAACTGCTCGGTGCTCGAGGGCAATATTAAGCAATGTGCCTTGTGTCGCCACAAGTAAAACAAGCCCTCGGCTGTTGGCGCTGACAACCCTGAAAACTCTGAAGTGGAGGTGCACTGATAGGAGCTGGTGATGCACTGTAGGACTGCTGATCGGAATACTGCATGTAAGAACCACGACCACCTGGGGCACTGTGAGAAACCTAAAGTGGTGACTGAAAAGGCCTAGTAGGATGGCCTCTACCAAAAGAATCTCTACCTCCAGACGAGGCACCACTGAATCTGCCTGAATGACGAGGGCTTTTGTCAGACCCCTGACCACCTCCCTGTAATAGAACCATCTTAACCCTCATGGACATATTGGCCGCATCCTGAAAGGAAATCTCACTCCCCGTCTCCTTAGCCATATGAAGTCGAATAGGTTGAATGAGTCTCTCAATGAACCTCCTCTCTCTCTCTCTCTCTCTCTCTCTCTCTCTCTCTCTCTCTCTCAGTGGGAAGTATAAGAAGAGCATGACGGGCCAAGTCAATAAATCTGGTCTTGTACTAAGTAACAGTCATAGAACCCTGCCGGAGACGCTCAAACTGCCTCCAATAGATCTCTCTCTGAGTGATAGGAAGAAACTTCTCCAGAAATAGCTGATAAAACTGGTCCCAAGTCAAAGCTGGTGACCCAACTTCTCTAGCTAGACAATAATCCCTCCACCAAGTCTTGGCGGATCCAGATAAGCGAAAAGTAGCAAAGTCGACCCCATTGGTCTCCACTATCCCCATGTTCCTGAGAACCTCACGAAAGCTATCTAAATAATCCTGGGAATCCTCAGAAGATGCACCGTTGAAAGTGGTAGTGAAGAGCTTGGTTAAAAGCTATCCAACCTCCACAAAGCCTCCGAAGACGTAGCTGATCTATCACCGGTCTGTGCTGTTGTTCGGTTGAAGAAACGGTAACTGACCTCGCCATTCGTGAAAGGACAAGAGTAGAGGTTTCAATTTAGCATTGAGAGAACAAAATCGCTCGACAAGAAAGAATAAATGTGAAGTTTTTCCCAACTCTGTAGCCTCTGGGATAAATACAGACGTCTCTATACCGATCCCTCAGACTCTACTAAGCTTGTCCGTGAATTATGAGACCTATGTAACCTAGAGCTCTGATACCAACTTGTCACGATCCGGATTTCCCACCCTTGGGAGTCGTGATGGCGCCTACTCGTGGAAGCTAGGCAAGCCAAATATTACAAAATCATTACCTTTTTTATTAAACATGTTCAACAATTTAAAATAATAAGTGATTAAACAACGGAATAAATTAAGTAACCAGGATGCGGAAGACAAAAAACTTAATAATTCAACCAAACACTGCAACATGATCTGAAGTACAATACTACCCAGAATTTGGTGTCACAAGTCACGGTCTATCTAAGAATACTACAAATAATGTCTGAATGGAAATACATAAGTCTGTCTCTGAATAAGTAAAACAGAAAGAGAAAAGATAGGAGGATACGCCAAGGCCCGCGGGCGTCTGCAGGACTACCTCGGGTCACCTGAATGGACTGAAGACAGCACCCTCACTGCGGTCCAAACGCTCCGATATCAGTATCTGCACACATTGCAGAGTGTAGTATCAGCACAACTGATCCCATGTGCTGGTAAGTACCTAGCCAAACCTCGGCGAAGTAGTAACGAGGCTAGGCCAGACTACCAAATAAACCTGTGCAGTTAAATCATATACATCGGAAATAGAAGTAGATAACTAAAACTAAAGTTGGGTGGGGGAACATGCTGCGGGGGGTAACAGATAACAACAGAATAACAGTAAAGAAATGTAAGGAACGCCATAAATCAATTACCAGCAATAGATAAGGAAATAAGAAGAACAAGTACATATGTAATACCGTTGCAGGCGTGCAACCCGACCGCATTTCATATAGTACCGTTGCAGGCGTGCAACACAACCCCATTTCATATAGTACCATTGCAGGCGTGCAACCCGCTCCCATTTCATGTATTACCATTGCAGGCATGCAACCCGCTCCCATTTCATGTATCACCGTTGCAGGCGTGCAACCCGCTCCCATTTCATGTATTACCGTTGCATGCGTGCAACCCGCTCCCATTTCATGTATTACAGTTGCAGGTGTGCAACCCGCTCCCATTTCATGTATTACCATTGCAGGCGTGCAACCTGCTCACATTTCATTTATCAACACCAATCATAAAAGAATTTCGGCAAGGGAACAATAGCATAATAACAACATCCAGGCAAGGGAACAATAATATTACAACAACATCCCGGCAAGGGAACAACAATATCACAACAACATCCCGTCAAGGGAACAATAATAAAATTCTCATATGAAGCACGAATAAACCACAATGGAGTCATAAAAATTACAATACAAGACTCACGGGCATGCTTGACACCGACGTATAGATACTCGTCACCATGCCTATACGTCGTACTCCACAGTTAACACGTAGCAAATAAGACACAACTCCTAATCCCTCAAGCGAAGGTTAGACCAAACACTTACCTCAAACTTCCACGGCCAACTCAAGCCTCAAACACCGCTTTTCCTTTAGAATTCGACTCCAAATTACTTGTATCTAGTCCAAATTAATTTAACAACATCAATAAATGCTAAATAATTCAATCCCAATGCTAAATTATAGGTTTTCTATCATTTTCCCCAAAAAGTCAAAAATCGACCCCGGGCCCGCTTGGTCAAAATACGAGGTTCGGACCAAAACCCGATCACCTATTCACCCACGAGACCGAATATGTAATTAATTTCGGAATCCGACCCCAAAATGAGGTCTAAATTCCAATTATTCAAAAAGCCCTAACTCTACCCAATCCCTAATTTTCTACCCTTAAGAACATTATTTAGGCCTAAAAATCTAATGGGTGTTAATGGAAATTGAAGAAAACAAGTCTAAAAACATATACCTATGGTTTTGTGGTGAAATACCTCTTCAAAAATCGCCCAAGTTCGAGTTTAAGTGAAAAAGTTATGAAGTTTTGAAGAAATCCCGTTTTGCTACTGTTTTAAAATAACTGGACAGGGAACCTAGGCGTTCGCACACTATTGGATGCGTTCCCACAGAACAAATGATGACCCCCAGACTTAACTCTATGCTATCGTGGACCTGGACACCAGCAAACAGCAAAAACACCAGCTTTTCTAAGTTCGATTTACCCCGACGCCTATCCGAAACTTACCCGAGTCCTCGGGGCTCTAGACCAAACATGCACGCAAATCTAATAACATCATACGGACTTGCTCGTGCGATCAAATCGCCAAAATAACATCTTAAACAACGAATTTAGCATAGAAATCTAAGAAAAATCTCAAAACTTTCAAAGTATCAAATTTCACAACTACGGGTCCGAATCACATCAAACGACTTCCGTTTCTTACCAAATTTCACAGACGCATCTTAAATGTCATATTGAACCTGTACCGGGCTCCGGAACCTACGGGCCTGATACCATAAATTTCAAATATAATCAAATTTCCAAAAACTCTTATATTTTCAGTAAAATAATTTCTTTCAAAAATTCATTTCTCGGTCTTGGGACCTCGAAATTCGATTCTGGGCATACGCCCAAGTCCCATATTTTCTTACGGACCCTCCGAGACCGTCAAATCACAGGTCCGGGTCCGTTTACCCAAAATGCTGACCGAAGTCAACTTAAATTCAATTTTCAAGGCCAAATTAACATTTTCATCACATTTCCACATAAAAGAGTTGGATATGCGCCCGGACCGTGCACGCAAATCGAGGTGAGGAAAAACGAGGCTTCTAAGGCCTCGGAACACAGAATTTACTCGTAAATCAAGTGATGACCTTTTGGGTCATCACACTATAACTTAGAGAAGCCATCATCTCTCTTATGAGCTTAACCCCAAGGACTTATCCATTATCGTCTTCTTTTCACTCATCTTTTCTTATCCTTTCTCGTGTCTTCCTAAAACCTTGTCGCTCTACTATACTTTAGCTTGCGACCTACACATATCTGTTTATACTTATTCGCAATATTTCTTCAACTTACTTGCATCATAGATTTCCTTATGTTATTCCGGAACATTAAGCGAGACAATTACAAGTTTCCTTTTATAACCTGCCAAACGGAGAAGCTACGAACCCCTATCGATGTTGTGGTCTACGCCAAGTCTTCAATGCCTCACTCATTTGTGTATCCACCCGGATGCCTTCACCCGAAATGATATGCCCAAGGAAAGTTACAGAGTTCAACCAGAATTCACATTTAGAAAATTTTGCATACAACTTCCCTTCTTGTAGAATTCTGAGCACAGTACGCAGATGATCAACATGCTCATCCTTTGAATGAGAATACACCAATATATCATCGATAAATACAATTACGAACAGATCTAAAAAATGGCCTGAATACACGGTTCATCAAATCCATGAATACTACTGGGGCATTGGTAAGACCGAACGACATAACCCGAAACTCAAAGTGCCCATATCTAGTCCTGAATGCAGTATTCCGAATATCTTCATCCTTAACCCTTACCTGATGGTACCTAGACCTCAAGTCTTTCTTAGAAAAACACTTGGCACCTTGTAACTGATCAAATAGATCATCAATTCTCGGGAGCGGGTACTTATTCTTGATCGTCACCTTATTCAGCTGCCCATAATCAATACACATTCGTAAGGAACCATCTTTCTTTCTTGCAAACAAAACAGGTGCTCCCCACGGTGACGTAATAGGTCTGATAAAACCTTTTTCAAGCAAGTCCCTTAGTTTTTCCTTTAATTCTTACAGCCCTGCAAGGGCCATTCTATAGGGGGAATAGATATTGGATGAGTACCTGGTAGTAGGCCAATGGCAAAGTTAATTTCTCGCTCTGGCGGAAGACCCGAAAGTTCATCGGGAAAAACATCGGGAAACTCACTAACCACTGGGATGGACTGAATGGTTGGTAATTCTAATTCAACATCCCTGACCCGAACTAAGTGATAAATATAGTCCTTTCTAATTATCTTCCTTGCCTTGAGATAAGAGATAAATCTACCTCTCGGCGATGCCGTGTTACCTTCCACTCCAAAACAGGCTCCCCTGAAAATTGAAATCGGACTATCTTTGATCTACATTTGATGTTAGCATAACAAAGGCCAACCAATCCATACCTATTATAATATCAAGTTCTACCTAACCGAACACCACATTTCTTATCCTTGTTTATTATCAAATCTATCACGGGCCATTTCGGGTCACATCCATATATATAAGTAACAATGTTAAAACATAACTTGCATAACTAATTTAGAAAAAGGGTTTATGTACATAGGGGTCGATGTGATGACCCAAAAGGTCATCACTTGCTTTAAATTAAATTCTGTGTTTCCGAGAACTTAAAAACCTCTTTTATCTTCACCTCAATTTGCGTGCGCAGTCCGGGCGTGTAGCCGGAAAGCTGTTATGTAAAAAATCTGTGAAATATTGAAATTTTGACTTAAAATGCATTTAAGTTGACTTCGGTCAACATTTTTGGTAAACGGACCCGTACCCGTGATTTGGCGGTCCCGGAGGGTCCGTAGGAAAATATGGGACTTGGGCGTATGCCTGGAATCGAATTTCGAGGTCCCAAGCCCGAGAAATGAATTTTTAAAGAAAATTATTTTCTGAAATTGTTTAAAGGATTTTGAAATGAAATTTTATTAGAACATGTTGGTATCGGGCCCGTATTTTGGTTCTGGCGCTCGGTACATGTCTTATATATGACTTATGATGATTTTGTGAAATTTGGTGAAAAACGGAATCCGTTTGACGTGATTCGGACTTAAAATGAAAATTTGATGCTTTATGAAGTTTGAGAAAAATTCTTTGATTTTGAGGTTCAATTCGTTGTTTGAGAGGTTATTTGGCGATTTGATCGCACGGATAAGTTCGTATGATGTTATTGAGTTAGTACATATGTTTGGTTTTGAGCCCCGAGGGCTCGGGTGAGTTTCGGGTAGGTTGCGGGGTGTTTAAACTTAGGAAAATTCTTTGCACCAGTTCTGGTGTAACCGCACCTGCGGTTCTTGGGCCGCAGATGCGGACTCGCAGGTGCGAGAAGTGCATCGCAGGTGCGGAATCCTTCGCAGATGCGGACTCGCTGGTGCGAGAAGTGCATCGTAGGTGCGGAATCCTTCGCAGATGCGGACAATTTTCCGCAGATGCGGTTCCGCAGGAGCGGGTCCTTTCTCGCAGGTGCGGCCCCAGCGGGGCCTAGCCATTTCCGCAGAAGCGATAATTTTTCCGCACGTGCGGTTGTGCATATGCGACCCCTGAGCCGCAGATGCGGAAGTCGGGCAGTGAGTCTTTTTAAAAACATAACTTCAGCAATTTCTTTCAAACTTTCACAAAAAAGTAGAAGAACTAGGGCGATTTTCTCAAGAGATTTTCTTCCCAATTCACAAGTAAGCACTCACTAACTGATTTCTTTCAACTATCTAATATTTTTCATCAACTTTTATCAATAATTCTAGGGTTTTAATGGTAGAAAATTGGGGAATTGGGTAGAGTTAGGGCTTTTGGATTATTTGAGAATTTGACCTCGTTTTGGGGTCGGATTTCAAAACAAATGATATATTCGGGCTCGTGGGTGAATGGGTGATCGGGTTTTGGTCCGAACCTCGTGTTTTGACCAAGCGGGCCCGGGGTCAATTTTTGGGTTTTTGGGAAGAATGATTAAAAAGCTATAATTAAGCATTGAAATTGGATTGTTTAGCATTTATTGATGTTATTAAGTCGATTATGCATAGATACGATTGTGTTGGTGTTGCGACCAAAACACTCACGCAAGTGCACGTGATCGTCAAGTAATAAAGTAGTGAATAGAGTATCGTCACCACGAAGACTTGTGATTAACTATTGACTGATTTAAACTCAATTAACTTATCGATCCAAGAGATTTTTAACAAAGGATATTTGTCTTTAATTTACTACCTAAAATATCAATTAATAAACTAACTAAAATAATCAACCAAACAAATAGCAATTTCGAATTACAAGCAGTAGGGGAGAATATTCCAGGGTCACGGGCTAGTTAACAATCATGTTGCGTTCTTGGCTTAAAATAACTAATTGATTTATCTGGGTTGTTGATTGACAGAGTTAATATTGCTCATAAGAATCTGTCGAGTTCTTACTCGCCTATTCAAGTTAACTTAATGTCTATATGTCTATGGAATTAAAATTAACAAGAATGCATTTATAAATCCTGTATTTCAACCAAACAAGGCAATTAGGTATATGTCTATCCTAATTGCGAATCCGTCCCCCGATGTCCAGGTTCAAGAACTTGCTTTATTTAATTCTATATGCAATCCAAAGTTCCCACTTTCGAGTTCAACTATAGATTCGTACATAGTATTCCACTGTTAGCTACTCAGCAAAATAATTGAGAACAGAATTAAATAAACAACCCAACATGATTAAACCAACTTTGTCAAATTAAACGCTGAACCACAACAATCATGTTTCACCCATGACCCTAGAACAATAGGTTTTAGCCACTCATAGCAGTGTTCATCTCAATATTATTTAATTTCATTCAAAACGTAAAAACAAGAAGAAGAAAAGAAGAACTTGATGTTGGATTTTCCTCCTTGCCTCTTGCCTCTATGTTTCTTGCACTAAACTATGAAAACCTTGTTATCTAATCCTTGGGCGAGCTTGACTTTATATAGGTTAAGTGAAATTTCCTCCAGATTTCCAATTTTGCCCCTAACAAATCTTTTCCGAAACTGGGACTAGCGCGAATGCGCTAATCCTCGCGCTAGAGCTCGCGCTAGTCTCCTGACATTCTGTCTCCCGCTTCTGGACTAGCGCGATCGCGCTACTGCTCGCGCTAGTTCAGGTCATTTTTTCTTCAATTCTTTGTCTAGTCTTTGCGCGAACTCAGCTCCGAGGGGTCTTTCTTGCTCCAATGTAGCTCCAATCACAACTTTAAGGCATCATATAGGCTCACCATCCTGCAATGTGTAAAATTCGCAATTAGAGCCCATTTTTCATCATTTAACCATATTATGATATTGAAACATAATCAAGCGGGAGCATAAACAATCGCCAAATCACCTAGACCTAGCCTATTATCAACACCCCACACTTAATTTATTGCTCGTCCTCGAGCAATCAAACTATACTCTCTAGAGGTTCCACTCAACAATTTCCCTTAACGCCTTACACCCAGAACAATTCACATATGCTACGCCTAGTAGTGAACAATCTCAGCCTCAAAAGTCGACTCTTAAGTGCCAAGCAATATTCACACTTTCTCAAAGTACTCTACACAGAAGTCAAGACTTGCTTTTCCTTCACGAATCACATGCCCTCACAATTGCAGCAAAGAAAGTAGAATCAATCCACACATTCGAATTTCATGCTCACATATATCAAAGAAAATCGCTCACACTCACAAAAGAAGTCACATGCATGCAATTGGTACCATAAGCTTGCCCTTAATGTAAATCTCTACTAATGTAGGCTCGCTCGATCTAAAATCAATTAGGACTTTTTCATGGTTGTAATGTGGGCTAAGGGACGGGTAGGATATATTTAGGAATAGTGACTAAACCTCCTACGCACTTTAACACACCACATAATCAACTTTAAGCGCAAATTCTTCAATCCACTTCACTTTTACAAATAATATCACCCCAAAAATGCTCCCTTCTTCTTTAAGTACTACATTAATTCATACCCACTAGCAAGAATAAGACAATTTATTCATCTCTATTTTTCTTTTTCTTTTTTTTAAATTTCCGCTAGTGGTGTATTATTTTACAAAACAAGTGCACCTTTCTTCCTTTTATTGGTTCCACTCAAAAGTCACCCCACACTTAATTTCTTCTTACTTCTTTTAGCGCTCATCTTACAATTAAAGTGCTTTAAGAGGAAAAGGATCAAAATAATATCAATTAAGAATAAAAAGGGTATAGGCTTGTAATGTGGGTGCCAAATAAAAGTCTAAAGGCTCAAAAGGGTTGACTAGGGATGAATTTTATTTGTGGTAAGCAATTAAGCTCAAAAAGATCAAAGAAAGCCTAAAATTATTTTTCAAACCGAGCATCACCTAAAATTTCGCTTCGACTCACATACCGGGCAAGTTCTAGACACAAGTACAACATATGGACTACACAAAAACCTCACCACACATGGCATATGACTCATTCCAGATTACTTATCGAGACACTCCATTATGAGTATTCAAGTCAGTGACAAACATACAAATTAAGGCACTTTAGTGAAATTCAACCAATAAGACTAAGCGTTACACTCTAGTTTCTGTTGTGTTCATGTGTGTCAACGCTATAGGTTCTCTTTTGATTTTCTAGCTCGTAGCCCATTAAACCTAATCTACAAATCAAAAAGAAAATAAAATAACTAAAAAAACTACCTATACCCGGTTCAAGTTTAAACCCTTGAAAAAGAACTGTGGCCCAATGAAAAATCAAGGGGGAGTTACTACACTACCTAAAAATAAAAAAAAATTAAAAAAAAAAATCTTTTTGGTATTTTTCTAGACTAACTTCCCTCAAGAAAATTGTCCAAAGGATCCATCAGCAGGAAGAGTCTTCATATTTTCCATTTTTTTTTTCGTTGATCGACTTAGTCCCTTAAGAACCCCACCGAAAGAGATCCGTCGTCGGGACAAGCCACTTACCTAGTTTAAACTAATGAACTAACTAATTAACTCTTACTAAATTACTAAAACTGTCAAAACCAAACAAAATAAAACTAAACAAGCATACATACGATTTATACAACTACATATATACACTGAAGTATCCCCCACCCCACACTTAAAATGAAGACATGTCCCCATGGCTTAAGAATTGAAGTAATAGTGAGGTAAAGGAACTTCCCTAAATGCTCACTCTTGGTCGGAGACAGTGTCGGGGTTCACATGGCACGCCCGACCCAAAGCTCTCAGCCAACCCAAAATTTCTTCTCGGACTTCGTCTGCTGAGCAGCCACTGCGTCTACACGAGTTCCCAACTCAGTCACGGAGGAGCGTAACCCGGCCACCTTCTGCTCCAACGCGGTGAAACGGGACACTCTGGCAGTTCCTGAAGATGATGCTGCTCCGGACGGTGCTGCAGCTGCTGCACTGGGCTCTTGGGGCTGTGTTTCGCCCTCCACATTCATCTGATCGGCCACCCCTTCCTCCGAGTCATCAGAGCCACTCTCATCCGCTCCACCTGATGTTGCTGGCTCTGTCGCCGTGGTGCCCTTGTCGGGTCGGACCTTGTGGCCATTTCGTACTAGCTCATCCACACAGAGATTCTCGGGCACCCGAGCTTGCCTGCAAAGTTGAGTCACTAGAGAGGGGAAAAAGAACCCATACCTTCTCACTGGGCAACGAACAAACATTTCGTCGTGCATCACTTTGGCTATATTGAAGTCAAGACCCTTGATGAAACACCAAATCAAAGCGGCTTGGGGTGCATTTACCTCCATCGGGATGAGTATGGGTAAGAATAGTTGTTTTGGAATCAAGACGGAAAGTGAGGTGCATAAGATTCGACAAAATCGACTAAGTTTGCAGAAGGTCCATCTTCCAGTAGGGTTTAGTGAGAATATGTAAGGGATTTGGCAAAACACAAAGTATCAAAGTTGTAGGCCTTTGAAATAGCTTTCCAACGATATATTGTGGAGCCCAAACGGAGCTCATTACAAAATGTTATGCCCATTTTATAGAACAATGCGTAACCACCGCGTTTGACCGCGACCGCGGTCGTGAGGCAGTGCTCCAGCTATTTACCGTGTTCGGGCCTACTAGGACGCGGTGGCTGACTTGGAAGTCATTTTTTAGCCCTATTTTGTCCCCCACAGCCCCAAAACATAAAAATTTGCTCTAGAAAGGAAAGCTCTCAAAACCTAACTCCTTAAGGGTCCCTCCACCACCCAAGGTAAGTTCTTATGGTGATTCTAAGTTAATTTCAATTTCCAACATCTTATTAACATGGGTAAACCCTCCATATCATTAGATATTCGATTGGGACATCGTTATTGAGAGAAGAAACCCTAGAACTCGAATTCAAGAAGATTGAACGTCAAAAAGGTAATATCTTCACCCTCTAATTGATCCTATCATTGAATGAATGATTATAGACTCTAGTTCATGAGATATGAGTTGATGGGTTTGATAGAAAAGCATGAACGGTTATAGGTTTTGGTTATTGATTGTTGATTAAGGTTGTTGTTTACCTTATGTGTGATAAAGAATGATGTTGATTATAAGTATTTGAGACTTAAGGAATTTATCTAGAAGCAAGAGAATAGGTTATTGGGTGTAAAAATACCATTAATAAGGACTATGAAGCTTTATGCTACCAAGTATTTGAGAAAATGCCTAAGTAATCAAAACATGAGTATTATTGCTAATATGGAATCCCTTTGACTTGTATTGATATAGATTAAAGTTGAAAGGGTTGGCAAAAATTATATTATTCTCAAGGACAGGAAGTTAAGGTATGTGAGGCTAACTCTCTGTGTTTGGGAGTTTTAATGATTCTCCCTACACTACGTTTCTTTTACCACATTACCAATTGCCTCAGAAATATAGTTAAGCCTAGTTCCTTGAATAGTTGCAGAACTTCTATTCTCTAGCTTCACAACTCATTCATGACATTCATTCTGAACGTTGTGGAATCAGTGCGTAATCATTATAGACTTGGGTTTGATGTCTTTGAGTCTCAGTTTAAATTACTCAGCATGTCATAGACAGTTGAAGTTTCAATTTTCATAATCAGTTCATGAACACATATCTCAGTCTAGCTCTATTCAGCAATCCAGCATCATGTAACTCAGTATGGTTCAATATTTCAGTATCATGTATTTCAGTATGATTCTCAGTTCCTGAATGTTGAACACCTGTATTTGGGCCTGAGGTCGTAGTTTATATGCTTTATGCATACTTGGGCCTGAGACCGTAGTTTATGCTTTATGCATGTTTGGGCCTGAGGCCGTAGTTTATGCTTTATGTACTTTTGGGCCTGAGGCCCGTAGTTATGTATACGTATACTTGGGCCTGAGGCCGTAGCTTGTGCACATTTATATTGGGCCCGAGACCGTAGCTTATTCAGATAAACAGGTTGTTCATCATTCATATCCTTACTTCCTTTGTTCAGTTCAGTTACTAGTTATCAGTTCAGTTATCAGTTATCATTTCAGTTATATGTTATCAGTTCAGTTATCATTTCAGTTTCAGTTTCAATAGTTATCATTTCGGTTATCAATTATCAATTCTCAGTTATCAGCTTAGTTTCAGTTTAAGCATTTATAATTCTTTCTTTCAGTTGCTTTACATACCAGTGCAATTCAAATGTACTGACGTTCCTTTTGCCCGGGGCCTGCATCTCACGATACAAGTAATGATTTACAGGTTGACGATTCTGAGCGATAGGATTCTCGTACCATGTAACGACCCGACCCGTCGTAGCAGGTATTACCGCCCTGTTTTCCTCATTTATTGCTTCTTCATGTTTCATTATCAGCAATGAGTGAGTTAGAGTTGAATTGAATTGGTTTGGATAGGAAATGAGACACTTAGTCTCTTTAAGGAAGGCTTAAATTGGAAAAGTCAACCGGACGTTGACTTATGAGTTCGAAGGTTCGGATTTGATTTCCGATGATCCGGTTAGCTTCGGGAGATGATTTGTGACTTGGGAGCGTAATCTGAATTGGTTTTGGAGGTCCGGTGTAGAATTAGGCTTGAATTGGCGAAGTTAGCATTTTGGCGAAATCCGGTTGATATGTGAGATTTTGATCCGAGGGTCGGAATGAAATTCTGAGAGTTACAGTAGCTTCGTTAGGTGATTTTGGATATGTCTGCAAATTTTCAGGTCAGTTGGACGTCGCTTGGTTGGGTTTTTGATCGAATGCGTAATTCGAAAGTTTTTAAGAAACTTAGGCTTGAATCTGATGTGATTTGATGGTTTTAGCGTTGTTTGAAGTGTTTTGAGGATTGGAACAAGTTTGAATAAGGTATTAGGATGTGTTGGTACTTTTGGTTGAGGTCCCGGAGGGCCTCGGGATGATTTCGGATGGCTAACGGGGAGTTTTTGGAATTTCATACAGCTGAAGGCATGCTGTTTCTGGTATTCTCGCTTCTGTGGGTCTTGGACCGCAGAAGCGGAGCCGCTTAAGCGGAGGTGTGATCGTAGAAGCGGTCCTTGAGGGCTTGGCAATTTCCGCAGAAGCGGAAGGCAGTCCGCAAAAGCGGACATCGCAGGAGCGGGTGGTGACCGCAGAAGCGGTCCTGAGGATTTTAAGTTAGACCGCAGAAGCAGTTATTTTGCGCAGAAGCGGGAGCCGCGGGTGCGGTATCCCAACCGCAGAAGCGAAACCTGGCTGAGTTTAAGTGAACAGTGTTTTCACGATTTTGAAAGAGAAAAAACATTTTGGACTTCGGACTAAGGAGATTTTGGGCAATTTTTGAAGAGGGTTTCGAGGGCTATCATCAGGTATGGATTCTTAGACTTAGATTATGATATTATGGTGTAAAATCATGGATTAACACTGAAAATCCAAGGAATTAAAGGTTAAAAATGAAAGTTAGGGTTTGAGAAAATTATGATGCAAAAATGGAATTTGGAGGGTCAAACGAACTCCGATTTTGGTAAATTTTATATGTATGGACTCGTGGAGAGAAGAGGAATCCGGTGATGTAAATTTCGTAATTTTTCGAGAAGCAGGCCCGGGGCTCGGGTTTTGCTAGTTTCGAGATTCTTGCTAATTTTCGATTGTTTTCGATTGGGTATTGTTCCCTTAGCATATTGTGATGTATTCGCTCTGGTTTTGGTTAGATTCGACGCGCGTGGAGGCCGATTGAGGGGCAAAGGCGTCGCGAGCTAGGGATTTCGCCGGTTCAAGGTAAGTAATACTTGTAAATGATATCCTGAGGGTTTGAAACCCCGGATTTGCACATCATAGTGCTGTATTGTGGTGACTTGCACGCCAGGTATGAGCGTGGGGTAGAGCACCATTGGGGATTGTGACTTAGTCCGTCCCGGTTGTTGGTTTTATTGCGTAATTGACTAAAACTACTTGTTATCATCATTATTTGGGTTGATTACTATATTTGGGCTTCGTGCCAATTATTTGAATCCTTTAGGGATTATTATCACTGTTTTCATGACACTTAGCATATTAAATGATTTCAGTCCTGAGTTAAACCCTATTTTGAAATGTGTAGTCATATTGCTAAAGTTTAAAGACTTAAATTGCATTTTTCTGATGTTTTGAGTTAAAAGCTATTACCTGACATTGCCCGAGTGTCTCATTTGCATGTTCTGGACTGAGGATGGATCGGGCTGCACGCCGCAGCGATGCTATGATGATATTGCGCTTGGGCTGTAGGAGCCCCTCCGGAGTCTGAACCCCCACAGTGAGCGCGGGTACCCAAATGGATCGGGCTGCACGTCGCAGCGGTCATATGCATTGCATTGCATTCATGCATTGGTTCCTGTTTGTACTACGTGTCATGACATTCAGCACTCTCATATCATTGGCATCCACGCTACTTCTTGTACTGCTTACTAGACGCCCTGGTGTTAATTGTTTGTGGAGTGTTGTGCCCGAGGGGCTGACTTATGAGCGGACTTGCACTATCTGATTACGCATTTATTTGCTTGATTGTTGGAAAAAGATGTTTTCAAAAGAGGTTTTAAACTGAGTCAGATATTTTCAAAAGGATTTTCACAGTTTCATTGTTTTTCTGAGAGAGTTGTACTGTCCTATATAGCGTGATGGAGTGCTCTTACGTGATTTCTTGCCTCTCAGTTATTATTTACTCTTATTACCACTGAGTTGGAAGTACTCACTTTACTCCCTGCACCTCGCGTGCAGTTGCAGGTATTGTTCACCCGGTAGCGGGTTATTAGCTGATTGAAAGTAGGGCTATTGTAGCTGAGCAAGGTGACTGCCAGCGTTCGCGGCACCGGATGTTGTCTTTTGATTTTCCAGAATTTTTCTTTATATATTATTATTGGCCTTGTAGTTGTGTTCAGGTTTCTTTAGATGCTCGTGACTTGTGACACCCCGGTCGGGTAGAAATTAATAATTTTAAATGCCATTAAGTTGTATCTTCTAATTATTTATGTTTGATAATTGTTAGTGAAAGGATTTGGGTTAGTTGGCTGGCCTTGTCTTCACGAGAGGCGCCATCACGACCAGGTTGGGAATTGGGTCGTGACATACCAGCTAATTGGTGAGCCCTAGTTCTTTCGGGGCATTATCATTACTTTACAGTCTTTTAGTTTTTTTCAAATAGTCAGTGTTTTCAGTACTTCATTAGAGGCTTCATAGACTACAGTAACAATTAGACAGAGTCTCAGGCTTTTCATGTTAAGCTATGTTGGCTGTAAATATGTTCCAGAATTATATTAGTATTTTCGCATTTTGATTTTTTTATCATTCAGACTTTCAATATAGCAGCATGTGTTAGTTTATCTTCCGCATTTAGTATGTTATGATATTACAGTTGATTCAGCCAGCCATTTGATTCGCTCGATCACATGTATTCAGACACCGAGTATCGTGTTACGTCCAGGCCCAGGTTCGGGGCGTGACAGGCGCTCGGCCATAGCAAGCTCGGTATATAACTTACCATCTGATCAGAGGTTGTCCAATAGAGGCCTGTCCATCAATTATAGCTCGATGGTAATAATAATACTTTTAATACTGAATATGCAGTCCCGATAAGAAGAATATGGTAACTTACAAAGCTAGGAAAATATAAGTAATTTGCGAGACTAGCAAGATATACGTAAATTCCGGGATACGAATTTTTCTTTATGTTTCGTTATCAAACTTCTGTAATTACGATATCATGCTGAAATGAAGAAAAAGCCTAGCCTTAACATACCTGGAGTAGGAAAAACTCCGTATAATATTTCGTTGGAAAATCTTCGTTGATCGAACGAAATTCGCCTCTGCTCCTTAAAAATTCATGGACGAAATTCTTTTTCTGCTTTCTAAAAATTTTGGAACGAAATCACACTTTTGGTTTCCTTGAAATTGAGAGGAAAACGTTTGGACTCCTTAAGAATTTGAAAGATTAACGTTGATGTTTGGAAAGAATTGATCTGATTTGAAATGAAGCTTGAACGAATTGTTCTGAAATTGGAATGAAGCTTTGAACGTTTTTGAACAATGAGGTCTATTTCCTCATCCTTTCCAACTAAGACATTAAATGATTTTGGATAAGATTCTTATAAGTCTTTACAAGACTTAATCCTTTAAGTCACTTTTAGACACCTATACCAATATGTAATGAGTCATCTTCTTTAATTAGTGGCCTTGTGCCACGTGGGTGGGGTGGTTAATTTATTAAATTTTTATTCACTTATTAGTTAACTGGGTAATGTTCTATTACCCGATAATTAATCAATTACTCGCATAATTTAAAAATTACTACAAATTACTCAAAATTTTATTTATTTTTAAATACTTCATATATACTTTATATATTATACTACCGTGGTCATATGGTACCTTGCATGGTACTAGTTCATATTTATCGGTTATTATCGCTCGACCCGTATTTTATCCCAAATTGGCCACTTTCAACGAAACTCGTTTTCTTTAATTCGTGTACCCGTTATCCTTCATGACACTTCTTTATCGCTTGTTATAAATAGCATAAGTACGTTAACGTCAAGATGATCTCATCCCCGAGTCTACATCGATTAACTGAAAAAGAAATTTTAACGTATGAAAACGCGAGATGTAACAATTTTGCTATTCAACGCGATTTTGCGCCAATAGGCCATGCGCGTGCCTGGTTATTCATGAGAGCTCTAGAGACTAGGCCAAAATCTCATAGGAGCGGCCCACTCCATTCTCATATAGGTGAATTCATCAAGTGTATACTGCTTTTAAATAACCATCCATAAGGACTATGAATTTCATTAAGAGTTATAACTCAGCCTCTCAATTAGTAGCAGTCAAGCACTCTCTTTTAGTGCATCAGTGCCAATATTGACTTGTTATTACCCATATGAACCTACTTCATGGAATCTCCAATCACATAGGTTGGGTTACCATCTCTATTTACAACATTTCGGCCTTAACCCCATCTCTTTTGAGGTTTGAAGAATTAATTTTCTTCCCACGGGTTTAGTCAGAGGATCGGCCAAATTTATCTCTGACTTCACATAATCAATGGAAATTATTCCATCTCTCAATAGCTGTTTTATAACATCATGTCTTAGTTTCATGTGTCTACTTTTACAATCATAAGATTTATTCTTTGCAATAGCTATTGCCGCTTGACAATCACAATACATAGACACGAGAAGCAATACGCCCTTTATTAAAGGGATATTAGCTAATAAGTTTCTTAGCCACTCAGCCTCAGAACCAACTAACTCCAGAGCTACAAACTTTGATTCCATAGTCATCTAGCAATGATCGTCTGTTTAGCTGATTTCCACGATATTGCACCATCACTAAGAGTGAATACATAACCACTAGTGGATTTTTCTCATCTGAATCAGAGATCCAGTTTGCATCGATGTCCCCTTAAAAGTAGAAGGAAATCCACTATATAGGATACCATAATTTATGGTTCCTCTCAAATATTTCATTAGTCTATCTAATGCAGATCAATGCTCACTGTTGAGATTATGAGGATATCTACTCAGTCTATACACAGCATAGGCTATATCAGGCCTTGTAAAATTCATTAAATGCATCAGACTCCCAATAATCTGAGCATATTTAGACTGTGCAACTGGGTCACCATTATTCTTTTTCAACTGAGAGTTAGCATCAAAAGGAGTTCTCACATATGTGACATTAAAATATTCAAACTTCTTTAGACGTCTCTCAACATAATGTTCGTGAGACAATATTATTCCATCTTTACTCCTTATAACTTTAACTCCCAATATCATATTTACTTCACCCAAATCTTTCATATCAAAATTAGCAGACAGAAATAATTTAATACTTTGCACAACATTTAAACTTGTACCAAATATAAGCATGTCATCAACATACAGACATATTATCACATAATCATTGTCTACCACTTTAGTATAAACATATTTATCCACCTCCACTGAAGAAAAACCGTCTCTCAGTAAAACTTGTTCAAATTTCTCATACCACTGCTTAGGAGCTCGTTTAAGGCCATAAAGAGATTTAATTAATTTACAAACTTTATTTTCTTGTCCAGGAATGACACAGCCTTCAGGTTGAACCATATAAATCTCTTCTTCTAAATCATGATTTAAAAAAGCAGTTTTGACATCCATCTAGTGGATGAAAAACTTATGTATTGAAGCTAAGGCAATTAAAACTCGAATAGAAGAAATTCTAGTCACTGGTGCAAATGTATCAAAATAATCTATATTTTATTTTTGAGAAAATCCTTTTGCTACTAACCGAGCTTTATATTTATCTAAAGATCCATCGGGATTAAATTTCTTTTTGAAAATCCATTTACAACCAATAGGTTTTGCACCAGGAGGTAAGTCAGTTAAAATTCATGTATTATTTTTCATAATAGAATCAATTTCAACTTTTATTGCCTCTTTCCAATATTTAGCATCTGAAGAAAATATAGCTTCAAAATAATTTGATGGTTCATTATCGACAAGAAAAGTTTGAAAATTATTTCCATAAGAAAAATATTCTTTCCTAGGCCTTTTGCTCCTTCTCAGTTCCTCATTAGAGATAATTTCATTATTTGTTTCAAAGGTGTATGAGAAATTTTATCAGATAATGGACAAATATATTCAAAGAACTCAGCATTTTTTGTCTCGATTATAGTATTTCAATCAAGCACATCACTTTTTAGAACAAGAAATCTATATGCAGCACTATGTTCATCATATCCAACTAGCATGCAATCAGCAGTTTTAGAACCTATTTTTCTCTTTTTAGGTTCAACCAAAAGAGCTTTAGCAAGGCACCCCCACACTTTTAAATATTTCAAGTTAGATTTGTAACCCTTCCACAATTCATAAGGAGTTTTGCCAGTTCTTCTATGTGGTATTTTATTTTATAAGTGACATGCAGATAAAATAGCTTCACCCCACAAATTATCAGGAGCATTAGAGCTTACTAACATAGAGTTCATCATCTCTTTCAATGTTCTATTTTTTCTTTCAGCTCTCCATTTGACTCAGGTGAATAAGGCAGAGTTACTTCATGAATTATTCTATTTTTTTCACAAAAATCATTTAAAGATAAATGTTCTCCACCTCTATCAGATCTAATTCTCTTAATTTTTCTACTAAGTTTATTTTCAACCTCATTTTTATAAGAAATAAGAGTATTAAAAGCATCATCTTTATTTCTAAAAAAATACAACTTAGTATCTAGAAAAATCATCAATAAAAGTCACATAATATCTTTTACCACCTCTAATCATAGTCTGCTTTAAATCACCTAAATCAGTGGGAATCAAGGATAACAATTCAGTTTCTCTATTTACAGAAAAACAAGTCTTTCTAGTACTTTTAGCTTCAGCACATATTTCACACTTGTTAATATTATTTGAGTCTAAAATAGATATTAATCCTAACGACTGCATTTTCTTTATATACGCGGCATTAACATGTCCTAGTCTAGCGTACCACAAAGAAAATGACTCAACCATATAAGCAGAAGATGATGTATTTTTTTTGCTGGTATCAAAAATATTAAGCACAAATAAACCATGGTTACAATATTCATGGCCCACAAAATTATCATTTTTGGTCAATACGACCTCATTATTTTCAAATGAAACCTTCACTCCAACTTTTCTTAATAACCCCACAGAAACCAAATTAGTTTGGATATTAGGAACATGCAATACATTACTCAATGCTAGAGTTTTACCAGATGTGAGTTTGAGAAGAATTTTTTTCTTTCCCAAGAACACGAGTTGTTCTTAAGTCACCAAGATAAATAGTTTCTTCTCCTTCCTCAACTTGGGTGTAAGACAAAAATTTATTTTTGTTTGCACAAATGTGCCTATAGCACGAGAGCCTATCACCCAATTTCTCACATCGGCCACATTATTTATTTGGAAAATAACCGCAACAATTATATTATCCGCTTTAGTCAAATTTAATTTTGAGTTAGCAAGATTGTCATTTATCCCAACTCTTCTATCGCATTGAGGTGCATTTTTCTTGAAGGTTTTAATATTAGCATTGGATATGTAACCATGTATATTCACATATCTATGTTTTGACATTACTATCTGCCAAAGTTGTGGATGCAATAACATATTTGCAACACCATGGATATCTGGCATGACAGTTGGAACAGTAGCAGCGGAGACAATACCAAAATTGGTAACACCATCAAAATTTTCGCAGTAGTATTACTTGCCATAGTTTCTTAGATTGTAGGGAAGTGACACCGAATAATAATAATAATAATAATAATAATAATAATAATAATAATAATAATAATAATAATAATAATAATGCAATAATATTATTTGTAAGCGGATACACGGATTGACTTGAGTCGTGCTGGGCACTGTCCTAAGAAACTATTTCAGCAATGTGAAATGTTTCCCCAGGATTAAACAAGCCCATCTCTAATTTATTTAGAGGATACAGGAATTAGCAAAATATTAAATTACAAATCCATCTAGCTAGTAGGAACAGTAAATAAGAAAGGAAACAAAAAAATATTTAATATTGGACAACAAAGGAAGAAGAGAGGCGTGAAAGGAAAGGAGAGATGTTTTTGCTGTGTGAAATTGGCTTGAGGGAAGACCCTTTTATAGGCAAAAAAGCTTAAGGCTTTCTTGCCATTTGTCAAGTTTCTTGCCACTTGTCAAGTCTCTTGCCATTTGTCAAGTATGATTGCCAAGACTTGCATGCATATTGCCACATGGATGGACATTTGTCCACTTTACTTGCATGTAACTTGCCACATGGACGGACATTTGTCCATTTTTTTGAAACATCACAACATATCTTACCGTGCTTTAAAAGACTCAGAGCATAAGGCAAGACATTTTATATGATACAGGACAGACGTGTCCCACTGATTTTTACAATTAATTTTAAAATTAGCATAAATCACAACAAAATGTAAGTTACATATATTATAGTTAATTTAAGAATCTCCAAATGAATAGAAGAAAAAAAATAGAATTAGTTGATTTAAATAAGTAGGTTTAAATTTTGAATATGATTTATGAAAAATTTAGAGTGTGTGTTGTCTAGACTTGTTAGAAATAGTATAAAAGGGATGTATATAAAATTTGAAGTCATTTAATGAATATTTGGACTAGTTTTGAACAAAAATTGTAATTGAAAAATAAGTTCGTCTATAGACGCTTATATAAAGGTGTATAAAAGTGTATAGTAGTGTATAAGAGGTGTTTATACACCCATATACACTATTATATACTATAATACAAAAACTGACTTCGTCTTCTTCCCTGATTCTCTTATAAACTTTAACTCAAAATTAGTTCAGATATTCTCCAAATCACCTCAAGCTTAAGTTTTGTACTCTTATTGATATTTTCATTCGATTGGAATAACGTTTAATCTAAACAACTAACAAACTCGAAAATCCAAATATAAAATTTAATTCAAATCAACCCCAAATCACTTTAATATAAGTTTTAAACTCCTGAATTAAAACAATCCAAAAAATACTCCCTCCGGTCCACAATAAGTGACAATTTTACTTTTGGCACACCAATTAAGAAAATACGAACTCCTAGAGAAAAAAATATGTATTCACTAAATAAACCTTAATTAATTGTTACCTTGATAAATTGGAATATGTAAATAAGGACAATTTTGAAAAAATAAAATTAATTCTTTCTTGATTATGTAAGTGGACCAAAATGAAAAGGTAAAATGGTCACTTATTGTGAACATTATTTCCTTAATTAAAATGGTATCTACTACCACAAAAATTCATTTTTGAAAGTGTGACGACCCGAAGGGGTCATCACCTATTTTTCTCATTCATTCCGCGCTTCCGAGGCCTTGAAAATCTCATTTTAGTCGCCTCGATTTGCGAGCGCAGTCCGGGCGCGTAGCCGGAAAGCTTAAATATCAATTTTGTGTGAAAAATGATGAATTTTGATATTAATATGATTAAAGTTGACTTTGGTCAATATTTTGGGTAAACGGACCCAGACCCGTGATTGGACGGTCCCGGAGGGCCCGTAGAAAAATATGAGACTCGGGCATATGCCCGGAGTCGAATTCCGAGGTCTAGAGCCCGAGAAATAAATTTTTCTGTGAAATTGCTTTTCTGAAATTTATCAAGGGAACTAGAAATGAAATTTGATAAAAAGACTGTGGTATCGGGCCCGTATTTTGGTTCTGGCGCCCGGTACAAGTCTTATATATGGTTTAAACGCTTTCTATAAAGTTTGGTTGAAATCGAACGTCGTTTGACGTGTTTCGGACTTAAAATGGAAAAAAATTTGATGTTTTATGAAAATTGGGAAGAATTCATGAGTTTTGGGGCTTGATCCGTTGTTTTTGATGTATTTTGGCGATTTGATTGCACGGGTAAGTCCGTAGGGTATTTTTGGAGTTATGTGTATGATCGGTTTGGAGCCCCGAGGGCTCGGTTGAGTTTTGAGTAGGCCCCGGGAGGTCTTAGACTTAGAAATAGCAGATGTTGCAGGTTCAAGGAGTTGCAGGCTCCAGCGCGCCCGCGGTCTCCTTAGCGCGGTCCGCGGTGCGTGCTGCGCCGATGCGGTCGCCTTAGTGTGGTCCGCGGTGGAAGCTGCGCGGTCCGCGTAGCTAACTTCAGAGAGCCAGCATTTCCCAGGTCTACCAGCGCGGCCGCGTTCCCCTTTGTGCGGTCCGCGCTGGAGAGTTCAGAGAGTGGCATTTGTACAGTTCTTCGGCACGGCCGCGGTCCATTTTTGCGCGGTCTGCGCTGGGTCTTCAGAGGGTATATAAGGTCGGGAATTTCAGTCATTTTTCACTTTTTCAAAACCCAAAACATAAGAGGCGATTTTCCAAATGATTCTTCTTCTCCAAAACGATTGGTAAGTGATTTCTAACTCATTTTCTTTACTCCTTAACATCTTTAAACATAATTTCAACTTTAAAACAAAGATTTTAATGGGGAAATTTGGGAATTTTGGGTAGAACCTAGGTTTTCTAAAATTGGGGGTTTTGGACCTCAATTCGAGGTCCGATTCCAAAATAAATTATATATCTGAGTTCATGGGGGAATGGGTAATCGGGTTTCGGTTCGAACCTCGGGTTTTGACCATGTGGGCCCGGGGGCATTTTTGACCTATGGGGTAAATGGATGCAAAAGCTATAATTAGACATTGGGTTCGATTTGTTTAGCACATATTGATAACGTGAAGTCATTATTGCGTAGATTTGGTTGAGTTGGAGCCAAATTCGAGAGGGAAAGCGGTTGTTGAGGATTGAATTGGCCGTGGAAGTTGAGGTAAGTGTTTGGTTTAACTCTAGCTTGAGGGAATAGGAGTTGAGTCTTGTTTGCTATTTGCTAATTGATCGAGTACGATGTATAGGCATGGTGACGAGTATCTATACATTGGTGTCTAGCATGACCGTGAGTCCTTAAAGGGTGATTATCCTGATTTTGTTGTGAATTCCATGTTAATTGAGGACTTTTATATATTGTAAAGAACATGTGAAAAACATTATGATCATTTGATTTTCGTGGTGTATTGGCTTGGTTGTAATACGAATTGAAAAGGTATCTGAGATTATAAGATTCATGGGAGCATTGGCTCAAGTGATATAGTGAGATGTGAAGTAAGAAACGAAAGAAAGCTAATGAGTTATTGGTTACTCCCCTGCTGGGATGTTTTGCTGTTTGGTAGACTTTTCTCCCTTGCCGGGATATTGAAATTGTAGTTATTGTTCCCTTGCCGGGATTCCTATTTTGTTTGTTTATTCCCTCGCCCCTTTGTTTGTGATTGTTGTTTGGGTAAGGACGAGTAATAAAGTACGAAGGGTGATGCCGTGCACGATTGTGATATGAATACTAATACACGAAGGAACATTCCGTGCCATGATATGATTAGTAATGCACGAAGGAACATTCCGTGCCATGACATGAGTGTTTATGCACGAAGGATCATTTCGTGTCATCATTTTGTGAGGTAAAGCACGAAGGGTGATGCCGTGCACTCTATATGATTGTTTGGGTGAGAACGAGAGTAAAAGCACGAAGGGTGGTGCCGTGCAACTGTTGATTTCCTACTATCGTTACTATTGTAGTTGTACTGTTTCATTCCATAGTTATTGATTTTATTCCTGAACTGTTACAGCCCCTACAGCATGCTCCCCCTCCCCCTTGACTGGTTAATTTCTGTATACCTTTCTATTGCATACATATATATGTTGAGTTGCACAGGTTTGTTTGGTAGTCCGGTCTAGCCTCGTCACCACTTCACCGGGGTTAGGCCAGGCACTTACCAGCACATGGGGTCGGTTGTGCTGATGCTACACTCTGTGCATCTTTTTGCACAGATCACGGTGCCGGAGCAGTTTTTGGACAGCAATAGTAGATTTGGGAGGTGACTTCAAGCCAGAGACACCGAGGTAGCCTTGCTGACGTCCGCAGGCCTGGTGTTTCTTCTATCTTTACTTTAGATCCTTTGTACCGGAACAAACAAAACTATGTTTTTATTCAGACATTGTAATTAGCATTCTCTAGACGTTCGTGAGTTTATGACTCCAGTCCTTGGGTAGAGTTGTATTGAACTTCCGCATTGCTTTCAGTTTATTTATATTTAAGACTTCCGCTTTTCTATTAAATGTTTCGTTGTTTTTATTAATGTCGAGGTTTGCTAAGAGAGATAATAACTAATTGGCTTGCCTAGCTCCTAATAGTAGGCGCCATCACGACTCCCGTGGGTGGGAAATCCGGGTCGTGACAAGTTGGTATCAGAGCTCTAGGTTACATAGGTCTCACAACTCACGGACAAACTCGGTAGAGTCTGAGGGATCGGTACGGAGACGTCTGTATTTATCCCCTAGAGGCTACAGAGTTAGGAAAATTTCCCTTTTGTTCTTTTTTGTCGTGCGATTTTGTTTCTCAAATGCTGATTGTCTCCCTACTCTGTTCTTTCGCAAATGGCGAGAACACGTTCTTCCTCTTCTACCGCGCAGCAGCCCGAGCCCCCAACAGCAGCTCCTACGAGGGGCGGAGGGCGAGGCCGAGGCCGTGCCAGAGGCCGAGGCAGGGGCAGAGCTTAGCCCCAGAGGCAGAGCCTCAGATTGATTATGACGAGGAGGCCCCAGCCCCAGCAGCTCTAGTGGGCCCGGCTCAGGTCCTGGAGGGATTTATTGCCACCCCAGTTCTTCAGGACGCTTTGGTCCGATTGGTGGGCCTCATGGAGAGCGTCACCCGGGCAGGATTGCTTCCTGTAGCACCAGCCACTTCTCAGGCTGGAGGAGGAGTTTAGACTCCTGCTACACGTACTCCGGAGCAGGTAGCTCCCCAGGCTCAGGTTCCAGTGGTTCAGCCAACTGTGGCAGTTCAGCCGGGTATTGTGACTCAGACCGGCGATGGAGCGGCTATGTCCGCAGATGCTTTGTGGAGGCTGGATAGGTTCACCAAGCTTTTCACCACCACATTCAGCGGTGCTTCTTCAGAGGACCCCCAGGATTTCTTATATAGCTGCCATGAGGTTCTTCGAACTATGGGTATTGTGGAGACCAATGGGGTCGACTTCGCCACCTTTCGTCTATCTCGATCCGCCAAGACTTGGTGGAGGGACTATTGTTTAGCCAGACCAGCAGGGTCGCCATCTCTGGCTTGGGACCAGTTTGCAGAGTTGTTCTTGGAGAAGTTTCTCCCCATTACTCAGCGAGATGCTCTTCGCAGGCAGTTTGAGCGCCTTCAGCAGGGCTCTATGACAGTCACACAGTATGAGACCCGATTCATTGATCTAGCTCACCATGCTATTGTTATACTCCCCACCGAGAGAGAGAGGGTGCGGAGGTTTATTGAGGGATTGATTCAGCCGATCCGTCTCCAGATGGCTGTGGGAGTCGGGAGTGAGATTTCTTTTCAGGAGGCGGCTAATACGGCCCATAGAGTTGAGATGGCTCTTGCACGGGGAGGTGGTCATGGGTCAGATAAGAAGCCCCGTCATGCAGGTAGATTCAGTGGTACCTCGTTTGGAGGTAGAGATTCTTATGGTAGAGGCCATCCTCCGAGGCCCTTTCAGTCAGCTCTCCAGGTCTCTCATGGTACTTTAGGCGGTAGTGGTTCTCAACCGCATTATTCTGATCAGCAGTCTTTCAGTGCACCACCAGCTCCCATTAGTGCACCGCCACTTTAGAGTTTCCGGGGAGGACATTCAGGTCGACAAGGTCAGCAGTCTCAGCAGTCGAGGGCTTGTTACGGTTGTGGTGACCCGAGTCACATTGTTAGATTTTGCCCTCGAGCTTCGGGTAGTTCCCAGCAGCAGGGTCCTCGCCCCATGATTCAGGCACCAGGTGATCCACAGGCCGCCCAGCCAGCTAGAGGCGGGGTAGAGGTCATAGAGGTGGAGGTAGGGATCATAGAGGTGGAGCTCGGACCACCAGAGGTAGAGGCCAGCCAGCAGCCGACCGTTCCAGAGATGTGGTCCAGGGAGGTGGGGCCCAGCCCCGGTGTTATGCTCTTCCAGCCAGGCCAGAGGCTGAGATCGGATGCAGCTATTACAGGTACTATTCTGGTCTGTGATAGAGATGCTTCAGTGCTATTTGACCCTGGGTCTACGTATTCGTATGTGTCATCCTATTTTGCACCATACTTGGTCATGCCTAGTGATGCTTTGAGTATTCCTGTTTATGTATCTACACCGGTGGGTGATTCTATAGTGGTCGACCGAGTGCATCGTTCCTGTGTGGTAGTGTTTGAGGGTCTTGAGACCCGTGTTGATTTATTGCTCTTAGACATGGTGGATTTCGACATTATATTAGGGATGGATTGGTTGTCCCCGTATCATGCCATCTTGGATTGCCACGCCAAGACCGTGACCTTGGCTTTACCAGATTTGCCCCGTTTGAAGTGAAGAGGGACCCCATGGCATACCACCCGCAGAGACGCATGGTGGAGAAGGGGTGTAGTTACTAATGCACGAAGGAACAATCCGTGCCATGACATGAGTGTTTATGCACGAAGGATCATTCCGTGTCATCATTTTGTGAGGTAAAGCACGAAGGGTAATGCCGTGCACTCTATATGATTGTTTGGGTGAGAACGAGAGTAAAAGCACGAAGGGTGGTGCCGTGCAACTGTTGATTTCCTACTATCGTTGCTATTGTAGTTGTACTGTGTAACGACCCGGCCGGTCGTTTTTGGAAATTTTGCCCCGATCCCCCATTAACTGTTTCCCCTAAGTTCATTTCTGCTATTTTAGTTTGCCGGGACGTTCGGTGTTGAGTTTTGGAGAGTTTTGGGACACTTAGTCCCTAAATGAGAGCTTAAGAGTTGAAAAATGGTCCGTAATCAGAACAGTGAGAAGACGACCTCGGAATGGAAATCCGATGGTTCCGTTAGCTCCGTTAGGTGATTTCGGGGTTGGGAGCGTGTTCGGAATGTATTTTGGAGGCTCGTAGCTCATTTACGCTTGAAATGCCGAAGTTTGAATTTTTGAAGTTTCCGGTCCGATAGTGAGTTTTTGATCCGAGGGTCGGATTGGAATTTCGGAAGTTGCAGTAGTTCCGACATGTCGTTTGGGATGTGTGTGCAAAATTTCAGGTCATTCGGACGAGGTTTGGGTAGGTTTTTGATCGAAAATGTGTTTGGTTGGAATTTGAAGTTCTTAGGCTTGAATCTTTGATTAATTCGGGTTTCCGGCGTTGTTTAGGTGTTTTCAGGATTGGTACAAGTTTAAATAAGGTATTAGGTGGTATTGGTACTTTTGGTTGAGGTCCCGAGGGCCTCGGGATGATTTCGGGTGGTTAACGGAAGAGTTTTGGAAGTTGAGAAATAGGAGCACTGCTGCTTCTGGTATCTTTACGCTTCTGCGGCTTGGGAACCGCAGAAGCGGAGCCGCAGAAGCGGCCTTGGTCGTCGCAGAAGCGAGATTTGCCCTCCCTCTAAGGAACCGCAGAAGCGGTCGCCTTTCCGCTGAAGCGAAACCGCAGGAGCGTTGTGTGTCCGTAGACGCGGACTCTGGTCCATTAAGTGAAAACCGCAGAAGCGGTTGTTTTTCCGCACATGCGGGACCACAAAAGCGGTCCCTTGTCCGCAGAAGCGGAAATCCCTGGGCAGAAATAGAAATTTCGAGGGTTTGAGTTCATAAGTTACAAAAAATCAATTGAGAGCTCGGTTTAAGGCGATTTTTAGTGGGATTTGAAGTGAAGATCACTGGGTAACGTTTCTTTGGTCCTTTCTTGTTATATTTCATCATCTTATAGTTAAATACACCATTGGAATTCGAATTTAGGATCAAAAATTGGAAGAAACTTCATAGACTAAATTATTGAGTTTTGAATGGGCAATTGACCTCTGATTTGGGAGATTTTTATATGGTTAGACTCGTGAGAGTACGAGGGTTCTGAAAATATGAAAATTATTCAATTCCGGGGCGTTGGCCGGGAGGGCATTTTGGTCATTTCACCTAATTTTACGCCGTAGCTTTGAATTTATTAGCAAAACCAAGTGTTTGCGATGTTATTTACAATGTGTAATTGAATTGAATAGATTTGAGCCATTTGGAGTAGGATGCTCGTGGCAAGAGCGTGATTTCTAGTTGATATTGAGCCGGTTCGAGGTAAGTGGCTTGTCTAACTTTGTGTGGGGGACCTTTTTCCCTTATGATATGATCTTGAATATTTGAATGCCCCATACGTGAGGTGACGAGCGCGTACTTGAGCCAATTGTTGTAAATCCGTTTCTACTTAAAATATTTAAATATAGCTTTCTTGTTTACTTGTTCATTTTAACTGCAAGTTTGTACCTGTGCTAGCTTAAAGACTCATGTTTACCTGGCTTACCTGCTTATTTGCTTTAACTGTGCTATTTGTACTCTGTGAAGCATGTTAGGCTGTAATTTACTACTTCGTGTCCTGATTTTTAGCATTGTTCCGAGATTTAGGAATCGTTTTTGTTGTATGTTTAATTTGGGACTACGGGACGGCTTTCCGGGAGATCCCTCTGTACTTGAGATATTCTGGACTGAGGGTGAGGAATACCAAGAGATCCCTGGCACATGTGTTTCTATATATATATATTGGGATACCAAGAGATCCCCGGTTTACTTATTGAGGATACCAAGAGATCCTCGGGATACTAAGAGATCCCCGACTTACTTATTGAGGATACTAAGAGATCCTCGGGATACCGAGAGTTCCCCAGTGTTGATGATGAGGATACCAAGAGATCCTCGGGATACCAAGAGATCCCCCGGCTACTATTCCTTGTGAGGGCAGTTTTCCGTGTATTGTTACCTTTGCTTTCTATTACTGTTCTTCCTTGTTTACCTGGTTTAGATTCTCGTTGTAGACTTTATTTAAACTATTTCTGTTATCTCATTATTTATTATGTTACCTCAGTAGGGCCCTGACCTTCCTCGTCACTACCTAACCGAGGTTAGGCTTGGCACTTACTGAGTACCGCTGTGGTGTACGCATGCCCTTCCTGCGCATGTTTTTCATGTGCAGATCCAGGTACTTCCTCCCAGATGTATCATCCTCGTGGTGGAGAGTCCTAGCTGAGACTTGAGGTATATCTGCTATGTTCGCAGACCAGGTGCGACGACCCAACCCGTCGTCTCATGTATTACAGCCCCGTTTCCCCCATTTATTGCTCTTTCATGTTTTATTATCAGCAACGGGTGAATTAGAGTTTAATTGAATTGGTTTGGATAGGAAATGAGACACTTAGTCTTTTTAAGGAAGGTTTAGTTTGGAAAAGTCAACCGAACATTGACGTATTAGTTAGAAGCCTCGAATGTGAATTCCGGTGATTCGCTTAGCTCCGGGAGGTGATTTATGACTTAGGAGTGCGATCGGAAGTGATTTTGGAGGTCCGGAGTAGAATTAGGCTTGAATTGGCAAAGTTGGCATTTTGGCAAATTCCGGTGGATAGGTGAGATTTTGATCCGAGGGTAGGAATGGAATTCCGAGAGTTGCAGTAGCTCCGTTAGGTGATTTTGGGTATGTGTGCGAAGTTTGAGGTCATTCGGAGGTGTGTAGGTCGGGTTTTTGATCGAATGCGTAATTCGGAAGTTTTTAAGAAACTTAGGCTTGAATTCGATGTGATTTGATGGTTTTAGCATTGTATAATGTGTTTTAAAGATTGGAACAAGTTTGAATAAGGTATTAGGATATTTTGGTGTTTTTGGTTGAGGTCCCAGGGGCCTCGGGGTGAATTCGGGTGGTTAAACGAGCGTTCTGAGGTGTGTTGCAGGTTCAGTTTTTCTGTCATCTGGTATTTCCGCTTCTGCGGAAATGGACCGCAGAAGCGGTTCCGCAGAAGCGGGTAAAGGAGCGCAGAAGCGGTTCGTAGCTTGGTGGAGTGTTTTCGCAAAAGCGGAACATTTTTCGCAAATGCGAGTCCGCAGAAGCGGACTATAAACCGCAGAAGCGGTCTTGAGTGGTTCGCAGAAGCGGATGAGGAGACGCAAAAGCGGACGTTGGGTTTTTAAGTGAAGACCGCATAAGCGGAATTTTGGCCGCAGAAGCGGTTCCGCATAAGCGGAAGCGGGACCGCATAAGCGAAAATCGCTGTTGGCAGAAGGGTTTAAAATATTAAATTTCATCTGCGAACAAGAGGTAGTTTCCACCATTTTTAAGCGACTTGGAGAGCTTTGGGCGAGGATTTTCGAGGGTTTTGACTGAGAATCAATTGGAGGTAAGTCTCTTGACCTAATTATTCGAGTTTGTGGTAGAAATTACATGTAAATTGTGGAAAATTCATCAAAAACGGGTCAAGTTAGGGCTTGGAAAGTTGTGATGTAAAAATGGATTTTTAAAGGGCATTTGAACTCCGATTTTGGTAAAACTGGTATGTGTAGACTCGTGGCGAGACGAGGAATCCAGTGACGTAAATTTCGTAATTTTTCGAGAAGAAGGCCCGGGGCTCGGGTTTTGCCAACTTCGTGAATTTTGGTGTTTTCCGAGTCTATTCGATTGGGTTATGTTTCTTTAGCCTATTGTAATGTATTCGTTGTGGTTTTAATCAGATTCGGCGCGCGAAGAGGTTGATTCGAAAGGCAAAGGCATAGCGAGCTAGACTTGTGGCCGGCTTGAGGTGATTAATAGATGTAGATGATGACC
>NW_017674102.1:0-5924 GCF_001879085.1 Nicotiana attenuata | reverse complement strand
GACTGGTTGTCGCCCCATTTTGCTATTCTTGATTGTCACGCCAAGACCGTGACGCTGGCTATGCCAGGTGTTCCGCGTGTTGAGTGGAGTGGTACTTTAGATCACACTCCCAGTAGAGTTATCTCTTTTCTTAAAGCTCAGCGCATGGTTGAGAAGGGGTGTGCCGCGTACTTGGCTTATGTGAGAGATGTTAGTGTTGATACTCCTTCTGTTGATTCTGTTCCAGTGGTACGGGATTATCCCGATGTATTTCCAGCTGATCTTCCAGGCATGCCGCCTGATAGGGACATTGATTTTGGGATTGATCTGTTGCCGGGCACTCAGCCCATTTCCATTCCTCCGTATCGTATGGCTCCTCCTGAGTTGAAGGAGTTGAAGGATCAGTTGCAGGAATTGCTTGGTAAGGGTTTTATTCGACCCAGTGTTTCACCGTGGGGTGCCCCTATTTTATTTGTGAAGAAAAAGGATGGTTCTATGCGCATGTGTATTGACTACCGCCAGTTGAACAAGGTTACAGTGAAGAACCGTTATCCTTTGCCTCGCATTGATGATCTGTTTGACCAGCTTCAGGGCGCACAGGTGTTTTCTAAGATTGACTTGCGCTCAGGTTACCATCAGTTGAAGATTCGGGAGCCAGATATCCCGAAGACTGCCTTCAGGACTCGATATAGCCATTACGAGTTCCTTGTTATGTCATTTAGGCTGACCAATGCCCCTGCAGCTTTCATGCATTTGATGCACAGTGTGTTCAGCCATATCTTGACTCGTTCGTGATTGTTTTTATTGATGATATTCTGGTGTATTCCCGGAGTCGGGAAGATCATGAGCAGCATCTGAGGACCGTGCTACAGACCTTGAGGGAGAAAAAGTTATATGCAAAGTTCTCAAAATGTGAGTTTTGGCTGAGTTCTGTGGCATTCTTAGGCCATGTGATTTCTAGTGAGGGTATTCGGGTGGATCCGAGGAAGGTAGAGGCCGTGCAGAGTTGGCCCAGGCCGTCCTCAGCTACAGAGATTCGCAGCTTCCTTGGCTTGGCGGGTTACTACCGTCGTTTCGTGGAGGGATTTTCATCGATTGCTGCCCCTATGACTAGATTGACCCAGAAGGGTGCCCCATTTCAGTGGACAGAGGAGTGTGAGGCGAGCTTTCAAAAGCTCAAGAGCTTTGACTACAACCCCTATTTTGATGTTGCCTACCGGTTCGGGGTCTTATACTGTCTATTGTGACGCCTCGAGAGTTGGCCTTGGAGCAGTGTTGATGCAGGACGGTAGGGGGATTGCCTACGCGTCCAGACAGTTGAAGATACATGAAAAGAATTACCCTGTCCACGACCTTAAGTTAGCTGCCATTGTTCATGCCTTGAAGATCTGGCATCATTATTTATATGGAGTGCCTTGTGAGATCTATACTGATCATCGGAGTTTGCAGCACTTGCTCAAGCAAAAGGATCTCAATATGCGTCAGAGGAGGTGGTTAGAGCTGCTGAAGGATTATGACATCACTATCCTATATCACCCGGGCAAGGCCAATGTGGTGGCGGATGCCTTGAGTCGCCGGGCGGAGAGTTTGGGGAGTTTGGCATATTTACCAGCTTCAGAGAGGCCTATGGCGATGGATGTTCAGGCCTTAGCCAGCCAGTTCGTGAGCTTGGATCTTTCGGAGCCCAGTCGGGTTCTAGCCTGTGTGGTTTTCCGGTCTTCCCTATTTGACCGTATCAGGGAGCGGCAGTATGATGACCCTCATTTGCTTGTCCTTCAGGACAGGGTCCAGCGTGGGGATGCCAGAGATGTGACCATTGGAGATGATGGAGTAATGAGGATGCAGGGCCGGATTTGTTGTCCCAATGTTAATGGCCTTCGAGAGTTGATTCTAGCAGAGGCCCATAGTTTGCGGTATTCCATCCATCCGGGTGCCGCGAAGATGTATCAGGATCTGAGGCAGCACTATTGGTGGAGGCGAATGAAGAAGGATATAGTTGGTTATGTGTCTAGATGCCTCAACTGCCAGCAGGTGAAGTATGAGCACCAGCGCCCGGGTGGGTTGCTCCAGCAGATAGAGATTCCAGAGTGGAAATGGGAGCGCATCACCATGGATTTTGTATCTGGACTTCCACGAACCTTGAAGAAGTTTGATTCCATTTGGGTTATTGTGGACCGGCTGACCAAATCCGCTCATTTCATTCCTGTGTGTACCACCTATTCATCGGAGCGGTTGGCGGAGATTTATATCAGGGAGATCGTCCGTTTGCATGGTATTCCAGTTTCTATCATTTCAGACAGAGGTACTCAGTTTACATCGCGGTTCTGGAGAGCCGTGCAGCAGGAGTTAGGCACTCGGGTGGAGTTGAGCACAACATTTCACCCCCAGACGGACGGACAGTCCGAGCGCACTATTCAGATTCTTGAGGATATGCTCCGTGCGTGTGTGATCGAGTTTGGAGGGTCATGGGATCATTTCTTGCCATTGGCGGAGTTTGCTTATAACAACAGTTATCAGTCCAGCATTCAGATGGCGCCGTATGAGGCTTTATATGGTAGGAGGTGTAGATCTCCGGTGGGTTGGTTTGAGCCGGGTGAGGCCAGGCTATTGGGCACAGAGATGGTTCAGGATGCATTGGAGAAGGTTAAGGTGATTCAGGATAGACTCCGTACAGCCCAGTCTAGACAGAAGAGTTACGCGGACAGGAAGGTTCGTGATGTTTCATATATGGTTGGTGAGCGGGTTCTGCTTCAGGTCTCGCCTACGAAGGGCGTCATGAGGTTTGGAAAGAAAGGGAAGCTAAGTCCAAGGTTTATTGGCCCTTTTGAGATCTTGAGGCGAGTTGGGGAGGTTGCTTATGAGCTTGCCTTGCCTCCCAGCTTGGCCGGAGTTCATCCGGTATTTCATGTTTCGATGCTCCGGAGGTATCACGGGGATCCGTCGCATGTGTTGGATTTCAGTTCAGTCCAGCTGGACAAGGATCTATCCTGTGTTGAGGAGCCAGTGGCTATTTTGGACAGGCAGATCAGAAAGTTGAGGTCAAAGAACATAGCTTCAGTAAAGGTTCAGTGGCGGGGTCAGCCGGCCGAGGAGGCGACTTGGGAGACCGAGCAAGATATGCGCAGCCAGTACCCTCATCTTTTCACTACTTCAGGTATGTTCTCTATGCTCGTTCGAGGACGAACGAATGTTTAAGTGTAGGAGGATGTAACGACCCGGCTGGTCGTTTTTGGAATTTACGCCCCGATCCCCCATTAACTGCTTCCCCTAAGTTCATTTCTGCTATTTTGGTTTGCCGGGACATTCGGTGTTAGGATTCGGAGTGTTTTGGGACACTTAGTCCCTAAATGACGTCTTAAGTGTTAAAAGATGGTCCGCAAATGGAACAGTGTGAAGACGACCTCGGAATGGAAATCCGATGGTTCCGTTAGCTCCGTTAGGTGATTTCGGGGTTGGGAGCGTGTTCGGAATGTATTTTGGAGGCTCGTAGCTCATTTAGGCTTGAAATGCCGAAGTTTGAATTTTTGAAGTTTCCGGTCCGATAGTGAGTTTTTGATCCGACGGTCGGATTGGAATTCTGGAAGTTGCAGTAGCTCCGTCATGTCATTTGGGACGTGTGTGCAAAATTTCAAGTCATTCGGGCGAGGTTTGGTTAGGTTTTTGATCGAAAGTGTGTTTTGTTGGAATTTGAAGTTCTTAGGTTTGAATCCTTGATTAAATTCGTGTTTCCGGCGTTGTTTTAGGGGGTTTAAGGTTTGGTACAAGTTTGAATGATGTTATGGGACATGTCCGTAGGTTTGGTTGAGGTCCCGGGTGCCTCGGGTGTGTTTCGGATGCTCAACGGAGCATTTTGGAGTTTCAAAGTGTTGCAGAAAATCCTTCAGCTGTGCATGTCCCAATTCCTTCTTCGCGTTCGCGTCCTCCTCTACGCGTTCGCGTAGAGTAATTCTGGAGGATGACAAGTTTCTTCATTGCATTCGCGATTAGTGCTCCTCGATCGCGTAGCTTCACACGTTTCTTAACCGCGTTCGCGTCAGGGCTCTCGCGTTGGCATAGACTTATTGGACTCCAAGGGCTGGGCTTGATTTTCATTTACTACGTTCGCATGACCTATGTCGCGTTCGCGTAGCTCACTGAACCCAGGCCTTCGCGTTCGCATCCATTCCTTCGCGATCGCGAAGGGCCATTTTGGTCCCTTTATATTTTCCTTCTTCGCGAACGCGTGCTGCCTTTCGCGTTCGCGATGCTTTAGACCCCTGAACAGTACTTAACATTTCAAAAACGAGGTTTTGCCATTTTTATCAAAACTCAAGGTTTGGAGCTCGGATTTGGGAGCAATTTCAAGAGTTTTTCAAGGGCAATCACTGGGTAACGATTCTCTACTCTCCTATGACTAAAACCCATTAATCTAATCGCAAATTCACCCTTTAATTTCGTATTTTTGAATGGGAAGTGGGTAAACTTCTTAGACCTAACTATGGGGTTTTAAGGGGGCATTTGACCTACGATTTGGGAGATTTTTATATGGTTAGACTCGTGAGAGTACGAGGGTTCTGAAAACGTAAAAATTATTCGATTCCGAGACGTTGGCCTGAAGGGCATTTTGGTCATTTTACCTAATTTCACATCGTAGCTTTGAATTAAATAGCAAAACCAGTTGTTTGCGATGTTATTTATGATATGTAAATGTATTGAATAAATTTGGGCCATTTGGAGTCGGATACTCGTGGCAAAGGCGTGGTTTCTAGTTGATTTTGAGCCGGTTCGAGGTGAGTGGCTTGTCTAACCTTGTGTAGGGGACCTTTTCCCTTAGGATATGATCTTGAATATTTGAATGCCCCGTACGTGAGGTGACGAGCGCTTACTTGAGCTAATTGTTGTAAATCCGTTTCTACTTGAAGTATTTAAATTGAGCTTTCTTGTTTACTTGTCCATTTTAACTGTAAGTTCGTACCTGTGCTAGCTTAGAGACTCATGTTTAGCTGGCTTACCTGCTTATTTGCTTTAACTGTGCTATTTGTACTCTGTGTAAGCATGTTAGGCTATAATTTACTACTTCGTGTCCTGATTTTTTAGCATTGTTCCGAGATTTTAGGAATCGTTGTTGTTGTGTGTTTAATTTGGGACTACGGGACGGCTTCCCGGGAGATCCCCTGTACTTGAGATATTCTGGACTGAGGGTGCGGGATACGAAGAGATCCCTGGCACATGTGTTTCTATATATATATATATATTGGGATACCAAGAGATCCCCGACTTACTTATTGAGGATACTAAGAGATCCTCGGGATACCGAGAGATCCCTAGTGTTGATGATGAGGATACCAAGAGATCCTCGGGATACCAAGAGATCCCTCGGCTACTATTCCTTGTGAGGGCAGTTTTCCGTGTATTGTTACCTTTGCTTTCTATTACTGTTCTTCCTTATTTACCTGGTTTAGATTCTCGCTGTAGACTTTATTTAAACTATTTCTGTTATCTCATTATTTCTTATGTTATCTCAGTAGGGCCCTGACCTTCCTCGTCACTACCCAACTGAGGTTAGGCTTGGCACTTACTGAGTACCGCTGTGGTGTACTCATGCCCTTCCTGCGCATGTTTTTCATGTGCAGATCCAGGTACTTCCTCCCAGACGTATCATCCTCGTGGTGGAGAGTCCTAGCTGAGACTTGAGGTATATCTGCTACGTTCGCAGACCAGGAGTCTCTACTCTATTCCGGCTTTAGCAGATAGTTCCTTTTCTTTCCTTTCATGTTGTTTAGACATTCTGGTGTAGAGCAGTTTACTACATTCTATTAGCCTGTGTTTCCCGTGAGTTTCCGAGTTTTGGGATTTAGTTATAGACTTCCGCATATTTTGAGTTGTATAGGCCGAGTGGCCTTATATATACAGTTGTTACTTCCGTATGTTCAGTTTTAATTTATTATTCCGCACTGTTAGGCTTA
>NW_017674101.1:103201-108705 GCF_001879085.1 Nicotiana attenuata | reverse complement strand
ACCTCCCCTATATATATGACTTCACACTAGTCAAAACAATCACAAACAGCCCAACATACCCCTATCACTTCATACACAACACGACAACCATAATAGTGTCAAACAATCCGAAAATGTTACGATGAACGACCAAAAAATAACCTTGCCATTATGTGGTGTTTCTCCACACCCTTCCTCCTTTCAACTCCATCAAAACAGTAGTAAAAGAGACAACCCAATACCAACACGAAACAGCCCAAAAACAGTCCCACAAGTTCATCAACTCAAACATAATTTTTCGGTTTACTTAAACACGTTTCGACTTGTCTTTTCTTTCAAATTGAGAAATAAAACCAAAAGTACATCATTACACCTCTTATACAATAAAACAGCCATGAATTTAACTTAAAAATAAGTTCACAACCAGCCAACCATTGCACAAGATCAAACAACATACCATTCTTCCGAAACTAGCTAGGTCTATTCTTTACGATCGAGTTACAACTCGCAAACGCATAGATAATGGAAGGAGAAGCATAAACTTACCTTGTACTGAGTATCACCCACGAAACCTGGTCCTTTTTCATCAAAAATAAGTTCCTCAACACGGATACAAGAAGGAGAAAGAAAAACTAGCATGCTGTCCGGACTTTTCAGCACTAGAATCGCGTCGTAACACCCGGAATACCCTAGGGTTTGTGTGGGATTTTGGGGGAGGAGTTGCAGGGGTTCAATTAGGTTTTCTTGGTCTGAAATACAGGTGAAATAACTCAGTTGTATTCCCTTAAAAGACCCCTCTTGGCCGACTTTGGGGCTTTTAATTAAGTCCTCTCATTTTGGCAAGTAGGTGATGCACCTACTTGTCACCTACCAGTCTGCGCTGTCTCGCGAAAATGCAAATATCTCTCTACTCCAATATCGTATCAACAAACGGTTTAATGCGTTGGAAACTAGACTCGTAGATATTCAATTTTATATGTAGATCATCCCCTAATTCCAAGTATATTGGGAGAAAATCTCAGTTACATTTGACCTAATTTTCAGCACATTTATGAATGGAACTTGTGATGACCTTTTTCCAACTTTTGTTCCACAACTTGCTTGACTTCAAAACATAACACACGACTATCATACGACTACAATAACTCATAACTTAACCTCCTCGTCATGTTAATCACCCTAGTCTCTCCCCAAAAGAATATGTTATTACATTCCAAACTTGTCGATTTTCGACGAAACCTATTTTCTTCAATTCGTTTAGCGACTAAGCTTTCCAACCCTTTTGGTACTTGTTATTCATGGTCTTAAATATTTG
The DNA here is from genome assembly GCF_001879085.1 of Nicotiana attenuata. Lineage (NCBI taxonomy): Eukaryota > Viridiplantae > Streptophyta > Magnoliopsida > Solanales > Solanaceae > Nicotiana > Nicotiana attenuata. The sequence goes on along the minus strand of NW_017674101.1, from coordinate 107,411 downwards.
TAGCCTCCAAGGTAACATGATTAACTTACTTTATTTGCTTCCAAATATAATCTCATTTTCGAGCTTACATCAATGACTTACGACGTACTCTCACGTATGAAAACTTGGGGTGTAACATCATTCCCCCCTTTGGAACATTCGTCCTCGAATGTTGACAAATGCACTTATCACTCTCATAACCTGTAGCTCTTACGAATACGTTAATATTGTCCTTGACATCTAGGAAACTGTTCTGTAAATAAATCCAAAGGCCATGGTATTCCCCCCTTTAGGCCTCTTTCTCACACCACGACCTGTGGTCGGAATTCTTCCAATCTCGTAACTGTTGTTACCTTCTGACATGCATCATGTACAACCATGTACTTGTATGTGTGCCTATGTGACTCTTCTCTCCTTTTTCCTCAAGCTTTTAGCCAATCTCTAGGTCTCACTTTGTGAACATATACAGAACTATGACAAGATGTCCCTCTAGGCATCTATAGGTGTACTAAAGTTCTTCGCTTGGTACTTTGTCGAACTTACGACTATGGTTTTACTATATCTAGGTAGGTCGTGCTATATCCTAACTCTTACTTTGGTTTATTATTACCGAGGTCTGCCACCCAGCTCTGGGTTATTCTTTCACTGCTTGTCCTATATGTATAAATCTAACTCCTTTAGTGCTTCCTCATTACTGTTAATCTTAATAATGACGGTTTAATCTCATCTCATACTTTGCAACTTTTATCCATCCATTGGTGATTCACCTTAATGTTAATCCAAAATCTACCACTGATAACTTGAAACCTCTTACGTAATACATTGTCACTAGGGCTCACGTCTCATCGGGGAACATCTGAAGTGATTTGCCCGATCCACCTTGGGACGATACTATACCTCAAGAACCGTATTTCATAGCATCCTAACATGATTCATCTTATGGGGGTATTCCAATCCCGTGCAATTCATAAAATCCCTTTTCTTTAAATCATTCCTCAATCAAAGGCCTAAATGTCATCCTTATTCTACTAACGGGGGAGCATTTCCTCTCTTCTAATTGCTCCTAGTCTTAGACTCCTCTGTGTTCATTCAGGCTGTACCGAGCTTTTTATTATATATGGAAATCATCATTCACTTGTTTTGATGGGTTTAATCCCAAGGACATACATATTCTCGTCACCTTCTCACTCACCTTTTCACATCCTTACTCCTATCTGCCTAAAACCTTGTTGCTCTGCGATACTTTACCTTACGACCTACACTTATCTATTTATACTACTCGCAACCTTCCTTTAACTTGCTAGCACCATAAATTTCCTTTCGTGCCTTCTCAGTTGTCCTTAAATGTAAGCATTAACTTTTCCTGGTCGTTCTATCACTTGTTGCATGAATACTTGGCTTGTCTTATTGCCCACGAATACTATAATTTCCTATACCTCGTATGATCTCAAACATCACCTTTGATGAGTTTCTTATGGAGTGTATACAATATTGTATTCATTAGCCATGATAGGTGCCACTTTCTTATGGAGTGTATACAATATTGTAGTGAGACTGTTGTTACAAGATCATTTACTGTTTAGCTCACTATGCTTAGGTGGAAACCTTCTTCCTTATTTCCTCAGCTAGTCTTTTATTGTAGTACTTAGGGAGACCTTCTGGCTCTTGTAAAGTTGCGAGCTTGATATGTCGTACACTCGAAGGAATTTTTCGTTGTTCTTACTTGCCTACAATAATCCTTAGTTACATAACTTCATGCCCTTGTGCTCGTAGGGTTACTTTTAATCTCAAATTTTGACTGTCTCCTTATTGGCACTCTCTCTTATTTTCATAAAACATAAATGGTACCTTTAACGGTCTCAACTCCTATCTGAAAATTTTCAGATGATTGTAATCTCGTATCTACGAGACTGAATTCCCTATGCTGCGGTTCACTACATTTATCTTGCACGATCTATTCATTTATCTGTGACTTCTTGTCTAGCCATAACCGGGCTCTTCCTGAATCAACTACTAATTACTCGTTGGTCCATTCTCATATATATTCTGCATAATCTCTCTTGGGTTATTTTCTTTGTCTTAACTTACCACTCGTACTGGCTCCTTATGTATCAAGTGTTCATTCACACTTATTATATCAATAACATCTGGTGTGGGAACCCTTACTGCCTCTCTCCGATAATGTGCTTGTGTAATGTTCTGGAGTCGCAACATATCGGAACTGAACAAATGCAACATCATCCCTTTCTCCTTTTTACCACATTCTTCCTTTACCATTCCATAGTTACCTGAACCGCTTAACTCCGACTTAATACCATATCACACCATATTCCCCCTTTAGGGGAGTACTAAGATTTAGTACTACGATGATCTACCTATAGATGTTTCACCTCTTCATCTTTGGCATCTTTTCACATTGTCAATGAACCTTAATCGCCTTATGGTAACCTTCTGTACCAGGGATAACTAAATTTCTTACGCACGAAGGTGACACCTAGTGTAACTGGCACACTTAGTCCCTTAAGATTAGCGCTGCTTAGACTGCTTGCTTTAGGTAAGCGACTTCCTAAATGACCTTTAAAGGTTATTCGTCTATTGTCTAGTCTATTACTGTTGGAACATGATCTCTGAAATTCTCACGATGTCGACTATTACCAAATACTCCGGTCCCTAATTCATGTTTGATTTTATCTTGTTCTCCAACCCATACTGATTTTTATTACTCCGGGGGTCTAATTTAGACTTTTGGTAATCACATTCTGGTCATTAACTTATTTCTCGAAATGAGGATATGACTTTATGGCTTATACTCTTTTATTGCGTCAAGGCCTGTGACCTCTTGTCTTTCCCTTCACTTGGCTGTAGACTCTGTCCTCCTGTCATGTTTTGATTTACTATTATCACCCATTATCACATCTTACTCATAATATTTCATTTACTCTCTTCTTATCCTCCGACTAATATTTCTATCTATCACTTTATTCTGAAAACTTCAACAAAACGTCCTTTCACTTTTAGCTCCCCTTGCTTCATCTCACTGGCTCTTCGGGATGCCTAAAATTCTCTCTCTCTCTCTCCCTCTCTCTCTCTCTAGGGGCGGGAGTCATACTAAGGTAAATATTTATCTCTTTTTGGATTCCACTGCCTATCTTCTGAAATTTCTGAATATTCTAGTATTCATATCTGATTGCACTATTCTAGAGTTCATCATCTGGGTGTCTCACAAGGAGATCTATTACCACATCTGCACTACCCTTCGGAAATGTTAGCTAATGATAACAATCCATCCATAATTTTTGGTTACACTAATCCCAGCTTGATCCTCATATTACATCATTCTCTTAAATTATATTTGTCAGCTCCCATAGGGCATATTGAGATTGGTGTGGTCAATTGTATATAACTCTGTTACTGTTCAAGGTAACTCAGAATGCATGTATTTCTCTGCCTGAATTGTAAATACTGAACCTTCATTAACTGGTACCTCGTAACCTTCGCCACCTTGCTTCTTTTATTTGTTGAAACTTGTATCTACCTTCTGATTCTCTTGTTGCTTTTTACCATATGGGTGGATAGATATCCATGCCTTGGGGCTCCTTTTCAAGAAGCTCACACATCTTAATAGACACATGATCTGCTAAAGAACTTACATTTACTCATCATCAGTGTGATGCAAAATCGAGTTCCTCTAACTCAGCTCTTCCAGAGCCACATTCAATATCTAACCAACTATCTTTCTAGATGTAGGTATCATTGTATTACGGATAAAATAGAATTTAGAAGTTTGAATTCTTACAACTGAGCTCTACCACACGATCTAGAGTAAGAAGAAAGAGTGACAGTCCTAAATGCCCTGTAGCCTCCTGCTTATAAGTGTGGTGCACGACACACCCATAAACAAGACTCTACTAGACACGGCTTGTAGACTCCCTAGGACAGAACTGCTCTGATACCAAGTTTGTCACGACCCAAACCGAAGGGCCGCGACGGGCACCCGGTGCCTTACTCAACCGAGTACCAACGTAACATATCTTTCTTATCATACTATCATGGGTAAATGAGCTAGAAAACCCTTCATGAGATAACGAGAATAAAACATAAGGGAATACTTAACGTATGATGACCCAGCATGATATACAAACTTATACATGTGACATACGGGCCTATAAGGCCGACATGACCATTTGTAAACTCAAAACATAAGCCGACAAGGCCATACAAGTATCCACTA
>NW_017674101.1:89724-93097 GCF_001879085.1 Nicotiana attenuata | reverse complement strand
AATGATGAAATATAACTAGAAGGGATTAAAAAACGTTACCCAATAGTCTTCTCTTCAAAACCCTCTGAAAATCGCCCTTGCCCGAGCTCAATTTGGTTTTTCTAACTTATGAAATCAAACCCTCGAATTTTCTATATCAGAACAGGCATTTCCGCTTCTGCGGACAAGGGACCGCTTCTGCGGTCCCGCTTATGCGGAAAATGAGTCGCTTCTGCGACTCTCACTAAAGAGCCAATGTCCGCTTCTGCGGACCATTAACCGCTTATGCGGTTCCGCTTCTGCGGAATTTAAGCCGCTTCTGCGGTTCTAATAAAAGTCCAAGTTTCCGCATCTGCGGTTCTCTTTCTCGCAGATGCGAGGCCGCTCCTGCGGAATTTCCTCCGCATCTGCGGTACCTGAAAAACTCTGCCCAAACCTGCTCCTGCGATGACCAGGCCGCTTCTGCGGCTCTGCTTCTGCGGTTCCCAAGCCGCAGAAGCGAAAATACCAAAAGAGAGAAAAACCAGCTGCTGCAACACTTCAAAAATTCTTCCGTTAACCACCCGAAATCATCCCGAGGCCCCCGGGACCTCAACCAAAAGAACCAATAGCACCTAATACCTCATTCAAACTTGTACCAACCCTTAAACCACCTAAAACAACATCGAAAAGTCGAATTAATCAATGATTTGAGCCTAAGAACTTCAAATTCCATAAAAATACATTTTCGATCAAAAACCTAACCAAAACACGTCCGAATGACCTGAAATTTTGCACACACATCCCAAATGACACGATGGAGCTACTGCAACTTCCAGAATTCCATTCCGGCCCTCGGATCAAAAATTCACTATCGGACCGGAAACTTCAAAAAATTCAACCTTCGGCATTTCAAGCCTAAATGAGCTACGGACTTCCAAAATACATTCCGAACACGCTCCCAACCCCGAAATCACCTAACAGAGCTAACGGAACCATCGGATTTCCATTCCGAGATCGTCTTCACACTGTTCCGACTACGGACCATTTTTCAACACTTAAGCTCTCGTTTAGGGACTAAGTGTCCCAAAACTCTCCGAAACTCAACACCGAACGTCCCGGCATACCAAAATAGCAGAAATAAACTTAGGGGAAGCAGTAAATGGGGAATCGGGGCCTAAATTCCAAAAACGACCAGCTGGATCGTTACAAGGGGCTACTGGGAAGTACAATGGATGCATGGAGGAGTGGAAGGGGCTGCTATTAGGAAGTGTAATGGTTGCATAGGGTCTCTACAAAGAGAGTTTAATTCCTACCGGGAAGTGGAAAGAGATTATAATCCTCCCTATATATTTTTCTGAAAATATGCTAGACCTACATAAGACAATCAAACTAGATATACTACTAAGCATAACGATGGATAAGACCCCGACAAAGAAACATGTTGAACAACCGCTGCATGGCTCACCTGTGAGTCATAACATCTTGTACCAAGATCTGAAGCGTGATTACACCAAGCTGAAGCGTGAGGTTACAGAGTTGATTGAGAGGGTGGTTCGTGATAGTAGCATTGATTACCTCAAGAGTGTCATGTTGGAAGAGCATCCCCTTACTTCGCTCTATACTATGCTTGACGATATGCCCACACCATCCGTCCATAGTGGAGCTAAGAGCAATTCTATCATTGTTATCACTAGTGATACCGAGTCCGCCTCCAAGACCTCAAAGTCTCTTTCAGTGAACCAGCATATTGAGTAGTCCATGCATTATGAAGATTTATTTCATTTCTTTTTTATTATGTGTTTGTTCGTCTATGAAGTTTTCTACCCCGGCCCCTATGTTGATGTTTTTATTTTTCAAGTTATGTATTGGTGATGTTATCACCCAATGTCGTATTAATGAAGGAAATTATTATTATTATTATTATTATTATTATTATTATTATTATTATTATTATTATTATTATTATTATTATGTTTTGAATCTTTTTTATATTTTATATTTTTTTATGAACTTTTTCCAGATTACCTGGGGTCTTGTATTAGCAAGAATAGAGTTTGATGATACAACAAAAGGGTATAGAAAACCCTTCTAAAAACAGCGAGGCATAATGATCGTTTGATTAAAGTTAACAAAACAGTCCTATTGTCTTCAGTATTCCAACTGTTCGTTTGATGCCTAATGAAATGAAAGTACTAATAATAACATTTGTAAAGATTAATTAAGTACTCTAAAATTGGTCAATTTATTTTCCAAATTAATATAGCACATTCAACTTATGACAACAACACTGGACAAATAGGAAAATGTATTGTCAATAATTATGAAGATAGTTTAGTACTTCAAGATGCAAAATATAGCACATACTGAACTCATGGAGATAGTTGATGAGTACTTGAAGATAGTTGAGTGCTTATGAATCAATGTAGTAGGGATTAAAACAAGTTCAAAATGATAACACTTTGGCACTTACAAGGTTCCAGCAATATAGACAAATTAAAACATTCAGTTCATTTCAAAATATTTTAAAAAAAAAATTATATTCTTATTTCATTCCAACATGGAGTACAAAAGACAAAGGCTTTGGCATCTATTCTACAGAGATTGAATGCGGCAACCAGTAACACATCAAACTAAACAATCAAACTGATAATAACCAAAATAAACAATAATCAAACTGAACAATTTTTTGAAATTTTCATCCCTACAAACATTCCAGCTAACAACACAGATGACATAGCACTTTCATCAACACACGAACTTGAAGATTGTTCTTCACTGTAAACATTTTCTTTTTGGAATTCATTGAATGCTGCTACTGCTTCATCATAAGATTTGTAAGACTTGAAGATGCTTCCTTTGAAACCTATAACCAAGGGAGCACACTCACACCAAGAGTTGTATAATCCTGGCTTTTTACCACGAAATACCACATACACCTTCGATGCCGATATATTATCAGCTTGAGATCCATTTCTAAACTCATTAAAAGCTGTTATGGCTTCATCATACGTTTTGAAGGCCTTGAAGATGCTGCCCTTGACACCAATAACCATAGGAGCACACCGATGCCAAGAGTTGTACAATCCAGGCCTCTTACCACGAAACACTACATAAACTTTCGAAGCATTATTCCTCTTCCTGTGGTCCATTCCTTAATCTAACCCTAAGAAAGATAAGAGATGAAGAAGGAGAAAACAAAGATAGAAAAAAGAGGGCTGGAAAAGCTTTTTAGGTTCAGCCAAATATATTAAGTGTTTAGGGTTAGAAAGTGACCACTTTAGTAGTTTAATTTTTATACGTATCTTTTCTAATTTTTAAACGTATTTCCTCTAATATATTATCTGTATATTTTAGTGTATTTCGATTAATTGGTATAGTATATGTAAATTTTAGTGTATTTCGTTTAATTAGT
>NW_017674101.1:48277-89713 GCF_001879085.1 Nicotiana attenuata | reverse complement strand
AGTATATATATATATATATATATATATATATATATATAGATGAGAGAGACGTTATTTTCAGACGATTCAGAATATGGCCTCATCGGCCTAAGCTGAGTGTTACCCCTCTAGAGTCCACAGTTACAGAGTAGTACGCTCGGGCCGAGTACGGCACCGGATGCCGGCCACGCCTCTTCATGTTTGGGGCGTGACAAACTTGGTATCAGAGCAGTTCTATCCTAGGGAGTCTACAAGCCGTGTCTAGTGGAGCCTTATTTATAGATGTGTTTTGCTCCACATTATATAAACAGGAAGCTACAAGGCATTTAGGAGTCTGTTACCCCTCTTTCAAATCTAAATCGTGCTATAGAGCTGAGTTATAAGAGTTTGAGCCAAGACTTATGTTTTCTAGTGATATAGAGATGCTTTCAATTAGAAAAAAGTTACAGCTAGTTAGAGGGCTAATATAGAAACAAGTAAGGGTACTAATAGAACAGAGTTCTTGACGACGTGGCCCTGTTTGAGGCCCTATCAGATCATACATACCAAATGTGCAAAGTTCCAGCTTAAGACCCTAAGATGGGATTATCAAATACATCCCGTGAATAGCAGGCCATGGGAGTATCATAAGGTAAAAGTTTAAGTTTCAACATGTAATTGAAGAAAGGTGAAGGAGGGTACGAGGTACCCAGTTAGTGGAGATTATAATATATACATTTCAGGCAGAGAAATACAAGTACTCTGAGTTTACTTTCAACAGTAATAGAGGTATGTACAATTGGCCACACCCATCTCAGTTATGCCCAATGAAAGCTAAAAGATATAGTTTAAGAGAAGGATGGGATATCAGGATGCAGATGGGGTTAGAGTAACCCAATATCGTGGATGGATTGTTAGCGTTAGATGACATTTCCGAAGGATATTGTAAACGTGATAATAGTTCTCCACGTGAGACACCCAGGCGGTGCACTCTGAATAGTACAGTCAGATATGGATACTATAATGTTTAGAAATTTTAGAAGATAGGCACCGGAATTCTAGAAGAGATAAATATTCACTTTAGTATAGCTCCCTTCCTAGTAAAAAGAGAAAATTAGGCGACCCGAAGAGCCAGTGAGATGGAGCAAGGGGAGATAAAAGTGAAAGAATATTTTGTTAAAATTTTTAGAACAAGTTAATAGACAGATATATTAGTAGGAGAATAAGAAGAGAGTAAATGAAACATTACGAGTAAGGTATGATAAATGGGTGATAACTGTAGATTAGAATATGACAAGATGACAGAGTCTATAGTCAAATGAAGGAAAGGGTAAGAGGTGACAGGCCTTGAGACAATAAAAGAGTATATGCCATAAAGTTGTATCCTTATTTTGAGAAATGAGTTGGTGACTCCAACATGATTACTAGAAGGCTAAGTTAGACCCTCTGAGTAATAGAAACTATTGTGGGCTAGTAAATAAGATAAAACTGAACATGAGCTAGGGACCGGAGGATTTGATAATAGCTGACATCGTGATAATTTTAGAGATTGCGTTCTGGCAATAATAGAATGGACAACAAAAGAATAACCTTTAAAGGTCATTCAGGAAGACGCTTTCCTAAAGCGAACACTATGAGCAAAGTTAATCTTAAGGGACTAAGTGTGCTACTACACTAGGTGTAACCATGGTGCGTAAGGAATTCAGTTATCCTTGGTATAGAAGGATTACCGCAAGGCGAGTAGGAGTTAATGAAGATGTGAAAAGATGCCAAAGATGAAGAGGTAAACCATATATAGGTAAATCTTCATAACATTAAATGCTAGTACTCCCCTAAAGGGGGGGGGGGGGAATATGGTGTGATATGGTATTAAGTCAGAGTTAAGTGGTTCAGGTAACTATGGAATGGTAAAGGAAGAATGTGTTAAAAAGGAGAAAGGGATGATGTTGCATTTATTCAGATTCTACAGATATGTTGCGACTCCAGAACATTATGCAAGCACGACACCAGAGAGAGGCAGTAAAAGTTCTCGGCTAGGATGTTATTGATAAATAAGTGTGAATGAACACTTGATACATCAGGAGCTAGTACAAGAGGTAAGTAAGACAAAGGATATATCCCAAGAGATATTATGCAGAATATAGATATGAGAATGGACCAACGAGTAATTAGTAGTTGATTCAGGAAGATCTTGGTTATGGCTAGACAAGAGGTCACAGATAAATCAATAGATCATGCAAGATAAATGTAGTGAACCGCAGCATAGGGAATTGAGTCTCGCAGATACGAGATCGCAATCGTCTAAAAAATTTCAGATAGGAGTTGGGGTAGTTAAAGGTACCGTCTACGTTTTATGAAAATAAAAGAGAGTGCCACTGGGGAGAAAACTAAAATCTCAATTCAGAAGCAACCCTATGAGCACAGGGGCACGGAGGTAAGTAACTAAGGATAATGATAGGAGAGTAAGAACTTCAGAAGTTCCGTGGGGTACACAATGTAATAAGCTCGCAGCTATACAAGAGTCAGACGGTCTTCCCTAAGCACTGCAATGAAAGACTAGCTGGGGAAATAAGGAAGAAGGCTTCAACATAAGCATAGTGACCTAAAGAAGAAATGGTCTTGTAACAACAGTCTCACTATAATATTGTTTGCACTCCATAAGGAAGTGGCACCTATCATCACTAAGGAACAGGAAATAAAATCCAAAGTAATATTCGAGATCATATGAGTTGCATGATATTCCAATAGGCGTGGGCACTAAGATAAGCCAAGTATTCATGCAACAAGTGGCAGAATGACCAAGAAAGGTAATTGCTTACTTTTAACGAAAGCTGAGAAGCCACAAAAGGAATTATTCGATCTATGACCAGAGTTAGTTACGTTATGAACATACTTAATATTTAGAGAGTGTTATTCATGTATCATATATGTTGACAATAATACAGCTATAGGAGACTCCAGTATTAGTTAAAGAAAGAATTGAGTCCACGTGATAGAGAAAAGCTTGAATTGCTAGAAGGTTATATCATGGATGTTCTATAGCGTCCACGAGGGGCTAAAGTAATAACTAATACCCTGAGCCGTAGATTAGAAGATAAAGTAAGCCTACTTAAAGGTTGAGATAGAAGAGAACACTAAAGAGTTACATCAAGTAAGTGAATTAGAAGTGTGATTATTAGACCCTGATGAGTATAGAAATCAGGATTCAGAATAGTTGCCCAGATAGAAAGGACAATATTAAAGTATTTGTAACAGCTATGGGTGATGATGTTCCAAAGAGGGGAGTGCTGTTACACCCCATATTTTCGTACCTAAGAGTACGTCGTAAGTCAATTGATGTAAGCTCATAAATGAAATCATCTTTGAAAAGTTTTCAAAGTTAGTTAATCATGTTAACGTGGAGGTTACAAATATTTAAGATCATGAATACCAAGTACCAAGAGGGTTTGAGGGCTTAGAAGCTAAACGAATTGAAGAAAATAAGTTTTGTTGAAAGTCGACTAGTTGGATGTTATAACATGTACTTTTGGGGTGAGACTAGGGTGATTAACATTATAAGGAGATTATATTATGATTTATTGTAGTCATATGATAGTTATGTGTTATGTTTTTAAGTCTAGCGAGTTGTGGAACAAAAGTTGGAAAAGCTCATCACAAGTTCCATTCATAAATGTGTTAACACTTAAGTCAAATGCAACTGAGCTTTTCTCCCAATATGCTTGGAACTAGGGGATGATATACCTACCAAATTGAAGATCTATGAGTCTAGTTTCTATGACATTAAACCGTTTGTCGATACGAAGTCGGAGTAGAGAGATATTTATATTTTTACGAGACTGTACAAGCTGGTAGGTGACAAGTAGGTGCATCACCTACTTGCCAAAAGGAGAGGCCTCAATTAAGTCGGCCAAGAGGGGAATTTTAAGGGATAATTAAACCATTTATTTCACTCATATTTCAGAACATTAAAACCAGAGTGAACCCCTGAAAATCCTCCCCAAAAATCCCACACAAACCCTAGGTTATTTCGGATATTACGATGTGATTGTAGTGCCGAAAACCCCTGACAGCTTACTAGTTTCTCTTTCTCCTTCATGTAGCTGCATTGTGGGACTGATTTTTGATGTATAAGGACTAGGTTTCGTGGTTATACTCACTCCAAGGTAAGTTTATGCTTCTTCTTCCAATATCTACGCTTGTACGAATTGTAATTCGACCGTAAATAGTAGACCTAGCGAATTTTGAATGAGTGGTATGCTGTTTGTTGTTGCATCATTGTTGGCTGGTTGTGAACATATTTTTAAGTTGAATTGATGGATGGTTTATAGGATAAGAGTATTAAGTATGTACTTTTGGTTGTGTTGCTCAATTTTAAAGAAAAGACAAGTCGAAACATGTTTTAGTATACCGAAAATCAGTTTTGAGTTGTTGAACATGTGGGACTGTTTTATGGGCTGTTTCGTGTTGTTGTTGGGTTGTCTATTTTACTACTGTTTTTATGGAGTTTGGGAGGAGAAAGAGTGTGGAGAAATACCACATAATGGCAGGGTGGTTGGCTGGTCGTTCGTCGTTACATTTTTTATGTTGTTGGACACTACTTTAGATGACGTTTCATGTATGAAGTGATTAGGGTGTGTATGCTGTTTTGTGGTATATTATGATGGAGATAAGGTTGGAACATGATGCATAAATGTTGTTATTGTTGTGTTCTTGCTGTTGTTGGTATATGGTATCGGAGGAGGGCCTTGTTATAGGGGAGATGGTGCCAAATTTACGTAAACAAGCTACTAGTTTAAGTTACGGACTTAGCCTTCACTCAGCACTGATTTTGAATCTCCTTATGCTGTGGTAGATTGAGTTGAGTTGTTTGAAGAATTGCATAGAAGGTATTAAGCACTCAACGGAGTTAAGGTATGTTAAGGCTAAGCCCTTCCTTCATTTTGGCATGATCTCGTAATTACATGTGTTTGATAACGAGGCATAAAGAGAAGTCCATACTCCCGAATTTATATACACTATCCTAGTCTCATATGTTATTGTATTCTCCCTTATCGGGACATTATATTCAATTGAGAATTGTCTTCTTTCACTCAAGAGAGCAGAGTGTCTATATATATATATATATATATATATATATATATATATATATATATATATATATATATATATATATATATATATATATATATATATATATATAGACACTATGTATAGTATTACATTATTTTCACCACCATCGAGCTATAATCGATAGGCAAGCCCCTATTGGGCAACCTTTGATCATATGGTGAGTTATATACCGAGCCTACTATGGCCAAGAGCCTATGGGCTAGCCCAGAATGGCCGAGATACGGAGCCTAGTATGGCCGAGCGCCTATGAACAAGCCCAATACGGCAGAGCAGTTATATATATACCGAGCCTTATAGGCCCGAACATCTATTTTACTTACTATATTGAGAGAGTTGAGTCAGTATCAGCAGGTAAGCATATCTTTAGATTATCTTTGACTCTCAGTTACCTTCAGTTATTATATTATCAGATTAGTTTCAGCTTTTAGTTATTCCGTTAATTTACATACTCGGTACATTATTTCGTACTGACGTCCCTTTTGCCGGGGACGCTGCACTTCATACCTGCAGGTCCTGATAGACAACTAGATAGACCTTCCCAGCAGAGAGAGTCAAACATCAGCTTGGTTGGTAAGCTCCACTTCCTTGGAGTTGCCAGGTCTAGAACTTGGAGTCCATTTTATATATACAGGTTTGATGGGTAGGTCGAGGCCCTGTCCTGACCATGGTACAATTCAGTTATCTCTAGAGGCTTGTAGACAAGTCTTGTATAGTTTGTATATCAGTAGCTGTTCATGGCGGCCTCGTCAGCCTCCACAGTTATATATATATATATATATATATATATATATATATGAGCTTTTGGGTATGTTTACCATACAAATGAGAGAGATTTTATTTTCAAGCGATTCAGAATATGGCCTCATAGGCCTATGTTGAGGGTTACCCCTCCAGAGTCCACGATTACAGAGTGGTACNATATGAGCTTTTGGGTGTGTTTACCCCATAGATGAGAGAGACGTTATTTTCAGACGATTCAAAATATAGCCTCATCGACCTAAGTTGAGGGTTACTCCTCCAGAGTCCACAGTTACAGAGTGGTACGCTCGGGCCGAGTACGGCACCGGGTGCCGGCCACGCCTCTTCAAGTTTGGGGCATGACAAAAATGTTCCTCTCTTGGCACCCGATCTTTCCTTAGCACAATCGGCAAAGTATATGATTGGGGGAGAGACGAGGAATGCAAAAGTAATAAAAGGTACAAAATGAAGAAAAGGGAAGGCAAAAAGAAAGAAAAAGAAAAGCCAAAAAGTCAAAAAGAAAGTGAACAATGTAGAAAAAAATGAAGGGATTCAATAAAAGCAATGATGAAAGGCTTGGAATGATTAGAAAGGAGAAAAAGGATTGACATGAACAAGAAAGAGTGATAGTGTGTCTCTCTAGTCCCCTAGGGAAGAAGAAAATGACTCAAAGAGTCAAGAAAATGTGAGCCGAAATGAAGAAAATGAAATGCTTAAGGAAAGATAAAACCATCATAGACCGATATATCCTACCTTGAACCAAAAGCCTTCATTACATTACCACAAAAGGCCTATATGATTTCCAGTTGAGTGAGCTTACATTAGTGGTGATTCACATAAGAGGAAAGCTTATGGTACTTAGAGCCGGACTTGTGACCTTTCTTTGAGAGAGATGAGCGTTCTTTTCCACAATCCTTGTTCTGAGTGCTACAATCTATAGTAAGGTTTGCTTATAGAGAGCAGAGGAGCGTGAGTTTGGGTTCCACAATGACCTATGCAGTAGAAAGAGTTTCCTTGAAGAGTTAAGTCAACTCTTGATGCTTTTGTGTCGCACTAGGGCTATCGTACTAAAAAGGTTGTGTGTCTGTTAATAATGCATTCGAGTTGAAAGTAATTATTAGTCCCAAGTGATGCCTACTGAATGTCACCTTAGAACAGCTAGAATTCTTCATTCTTTTACCTTTTGGAGGTGGGAATTACTTTAATTGCTTGAGCACAAGCAAAAACTTAAGTTTGAGGGAGTTGATAACTAGGGATTCTAGCCTATCTTATGCTCCTTTTTGCTTAGGTTTTGGATAAAAAATGTGTAAAAGTATTCCCGAAAACTAACTTATTGTGTTTGTTTGCAGTTTTTCGTCGAAATGAAGCAAGAAAGTCATAACTAGCTCATAAAGGAGTTAAACATGCAGAAGTTCAAAGATAAGCTAAAAGCGCTGGCAACGATGAAATAGAGCAGCCGCGGAAGGTCCGCCGCTGAGGCGGCCATAATTACGCTCCCAGCAGAATTAAGGTTCAGAGAAGGCAAGTTTGGGCACAACAGACACCACTACCCGCGGTGAAATAGCGCGGCAGTGAAATACTTGCCACGACCGCGGTCCAAATAGCGCTGAGGGCGAAATTGAGAATCAGAGAACTGGAAATTTGAGCTCAAATGAAGAGCGCGGTTCGCGAACATATTACGCGGCCGCGGTTGAAGACCAACACTGAGGCGGTTGCTTTTACGCTCCCAGCGAAATCAAGTCCAGACCAGTCCAAAAGAGAAGAACTGCGGTACGCGCTTGCTTTTGTGCGGTTGAGAAACTTCAAGTGCTGAGGCACCCATTATTACGCTATCAGAGGAACCTTCGTAGGGGTATTTTTGTCCAGAAATTTCAGCTGTGTATAAATACTTCTTTTTCACATTTTTAGGTCAGCTTTTGTTTTTGACGATTACGTGAACTGGCGTACTTAGCTATTTTGAGTAATTTTAGAGCATCTTTAACCATTAATCTCATTTACTCTTTTAATTACTCTTTATGGTTATATTTGATCTCCATCTTTGATTTCTACCTTGATTATGAGTAGCTAAACCCATTAGCTAGGGTTGTGACCCAACCCTAGTGTGGGTATTTGGTCGGTCTTCAATTTTAGGGCTTAATTATTTATGGGTTAGTGATATTTAGCTTGATTCGTACTTTAATTGTTGAATTGATGGTTGCGAACACTAATTCGTGCCTATATGACTTAGACACTTCTTGAGAAAGAGAGTCTAAGTCTAGGAAATTCAGGCTAACAAGGAATTGGGGTGCATTCAAGAGATTGATAGCCCCAATTAAAGGGTTAAATCTAGAGATAGTAATACCCGACTTGAGCCAATTTTGCTTGCATTGTTTGGACACCCAATTGGTCTTGAGAAAGCCAATTCGGGCAAAGTCACTCGAATTACCGAGAGGTATAGAGTGAGTAATTATGTGCAATGGTTATATCATGATCCCAATTATAACAAGTTTGTACTAAGTTTTAGATCCTGTTAGATACTCACCTAGGTGTAAGTCACTTCCCTAGTGCCTTTTATTACTTGAGAAAACCCTTACAAAAATATTATACTTAGATTACTTTCAGCACTCATTAGCATAAAAGTAGAATATAAACAAAACAAATCTTGGTTAGAAGTGCAATTAAGAGCAACACACATAGCTAGATCGGATAGGAATCCAATTCCTAACCAATATTAGCTCCTTGTGGATATCGATCCCGACCTTTCGGGTAAAAGTTGCATTGAGCACTCTTGCCTTTTTATAGTGGTACAGGGTTGGAGCCGATCAGAGGCCAATCAATTAGCTGACAGATTGGCTAAAATGGCAGTGAACACTCAGCAGCCAGCTTACTTCTACTCTTACCACCGGCTACCTAGTCAAGCGAAAGGCTCTTTTTTACCGGAGAAAGATCAGCTTCATTGTATAAGAACAAATATGACAAGGCCAATTTTTTTAGCTAGTTTGTAATATTTTTGTTGAGGGGGCGACCTATTTATAGTCGCCTATTTCTCACTGTCTTTTGAAGGATTTTCTCTACCCTTGTGTTGTATCATCAAACTCTTTTTTTTTTTTTTTTTTTTTTTTTTTTTTGCTAATACCACACCCCCAGGTAATCTGGGAAAAGTTAATAAAAAAATAGACGCATTCAAATTAACAACCTTATAGTCTATAGCTAAATCGAAAAAAAAGAAGCTAATAAAATCTACAACATTTTTATAGTTTCAAATTTTTCTATGTTATTGTAAAATTAGCTTTCAAGCCTTCATCCTTAAAAGCACCTATTGTTTGACCATTCATACCCTAGCAGAATGCACAGAACTTGTTGGAAAATGCAGTGATGGCATGAAAATTAAATCTCACGACTTCTTCCACGTCATTATGAGAAGAAATAACAGTAGAAATAGACAAGACGAGAAAGAACTTTATGGGTCACTTGGTTATCGGGACTAGTAAGAATTCAGGATTATGTTTATTTCATATTAATTAATATCAACATAAATTATACATTAAAATCTTGATATTAATATTTCATGATGAATATGGGGTAATCACCCCAAGATTACAATCCTGAAATTGTTAATTCCTGAATAAATAACCCTCCTTGAAACCAAACGAAATTGTTAATTCCTGAATAACCCTCCTTGAAACCAAACATCCCTTTAGTGTTAATAAAACTGACTAGAGGATAACGGAATTCAATAACCATTAATAATTTTTGCATAATGCTCACAAGGTATAATTTAGGGATCACTTTTGTACACAAGTAAGTTAGGTAGTGATTATTTATGCCGTGCTTGATAATGTAGAGGTTGTAATATAATACTATTAATAATTAATGTAGTGCCATGAAGCAAAAGTCCTTGTGAGAATCATAAAGAAAAAGTCCGAGTACAATGATTGAATTTAGGAGATGCAAATACAATTTATTTCTTTGCTAGCATGAAAAATAGATATGCTCAGACTAAGATCAGAAGGCTTGTTACTAATGCAGGGACTTGGGGCAAACAAAGTCAGAAATTATAGATGAGGTGATAGGCTTCTATAGGCAACTATTAGGTTCAACTGCTAGTCAATTACCTGCAATTAATCCAACAGTTATGAAGGATGGAACCACTATTAGACAGAGGACAATAGCTTCAGTTGGTGTCACCTATCACCAGAGAGGAAATATAACTAGCTCTAAAGGACATCAATGATCTCCAAGCCCCGGGTTGCGATGGTTTTGATGCTCTCTTCTTTAAGAGAGCTTGGACTGTAATTGGCATAGGAGTTACAACTGAAATATTGAAGTTCTTCACATCTGCTGATATGTACCAACTATTTAATTGTACCACAATTACGCTCATCCTTAAGGTGGCTAATCCTTCCAAGATTACTGAATATAGACCTATCACATGTTGTACAATAATATACAAGACGATCTCAAAGGTGCTAACAAATAGGTTGTAAAAGGTTATAGATTGGTTAGTCGATAAAAATCAATCTGCATTTGTCCCTAGAAGGCTCATAAATAATAACATTATTTATAGCCATGAATTGGTCAGAGGATATGGTAGGAAAGGCTTGTCCGCTAAATGCATGCTGAAAGTAGATATAAAGAAGGCATATAACTCTTTAGAATGGAGCTTTTTGGAGCAGATTTTATTGGCATTGAAGTTCTTTAACATATTTGTTTAATAGATTATGAGATGTGTCAAAACTGTCTCTTATTCCATTATTATTAATGGGCAGCCTGCAACCCCATTTCTTGCTAGAAAAAGGTTGAGACGGGGCAACCCTTTATACCCATTTTTATTTGTCTTGGCCATAGAGTATCTCACTAGTTTACTGAAGACCCTAAGGAGGAATTCAGACTTCAACTACTACCCTAAGTGTGCCAGAATGATATTATACAATTGAGCTTTGTTTATGATCTCATATTATTTTGTAGGGGTGATGTAGTCTCTGTACAACTGCTATTTGCATGTTTTCAAGAAATCTCTCGAGCTTCATGATTGGTAGCAAACGCTGATAAAAGTTCTATATTCTCGGGGGAGTACACACTGACTTTCAACAAGAAGTACTACATGAACTTGAATTCTCTAAACGCTCACTGCCAGTTAGGTATCCAGGAGTACCTCTTAGTACTAAAAGAATCACTGGTGCAATGTTAAACCTCGATTGAGATGATATTAGGAAGGATACAGTCATGTACCTCAAGGTTCTTGTCCTATGCCGGTAGAGCTCAATTAGTTAAAAATGTTATCTTCTCTACAATTCTTTTGGTCTCAGATATTTGTGATGCCAAAGTAACTTATTAAACTAATTGAGACCGCTTATAGAAGATTCTTGTGGACATGGGGTGTACAAGTCCCCGAAAAGCATTGATTGCATGGGACAAGCTGTGTTGTCTAAGATCAGCAGGTGGATTAAATTTTCTTGATGTGAACACATGGAATACAATTATTTTATGCAAATTCATGTACAATCTTTAAGTATAAAGATAAAGTGTGGGTGCAATGAGTTCATTTATACTATAGGAAGCAGGAGAGTATATGGGGTGCTCAACCAAACCAGGCCTCCTTTCGATCGATTTCTCACAGGTTCTAGCTTTAACTACTTAGTTGTATCTTGGATAAACTCAAATACATGTAGATGAAGAGGTTCCTTACCTTCGGAACAACTAGAATTTGAGACTACTTCACCATAAAGTATCCTTCCAATGCAGCCACAAGAATAAGGAAGAGAAACTAGTAAGCACTTCGGGTTTCTCGGAACCCTCAGAAGAGTATTTTACATAATATATATCACTTAAAACAACCCCCACACGAGCTATAACTAGACAAAAATCAGCAATCAGAAGAACAACAGAAACTCACTAACACGACGGGATTTCTAGCGTTTGTTTCATGTTTTTATCTTTAGGATTTACTCTAGAATCATGGAGACTGCTTTGAGAGTGTTTTGGGAGAGTACAGGGTTTGGTTGGTCGAAAAATTAACCCAAATGAGCCTTACCCCGATCTTTAAATATTGGAGAATCATCCACCGCCTATGTGGGTCCCAATGGGAGTTGTTTGTGCAGTCTCGCAAAAATGCGAATATATCTCTACTCTAATATTGTATCGACGAACGGTAATGAGTTAGAAACTAGACTCATAGACCTTAAATTTGGTAGATGGATCATCCCATAATTCCAAGTATATTGGGAGAAACACTCAGCTACATTTGACATATTTTTCAGCACATTATGAATGTGACTTGTGATGACCTTTGCCAATTTTTGTTCAACAACTCGCTTGAATTCAAAACTTAACACAAAACTATCATACGACTAAAATAACTCATAACACAACCTGCTTGTCATGTTAAGCACCCTAGTCTCACCCCAAAACTACATGTTATAACATTCCCAACTTGTCGACTTTCGACAAACTAATTTTCTTTAATTCGTTTAGCTTCTAAGCCTTCCAACCCTCTTGGTACTTGCTATTCTTGATCTTAAGTATTTATAACCTTCAAGGTAACATAATTAACTTACTTTAGATACTTGCAAAGATGATTTCATTTCCGAGATTACATTAGTCGACTTACGACGTACTATTAAGTATGAAAACATGGGATGTAAAGCAGGTCTGGGGTTCGGGGTCCATGCGAAAGGAGTGGGCTATAATACACAAATATTTGGGAATCGGATCCAATTATATGGACCTAACATACCAAAAATGAGGAACATTCATGGCGAGTCGGTTACTATTTTTACTTTTAGTCATTTTTGATGGGCCGGTAAAATTTTGGGCGATCCAGGTCTGGGAGCCCGGGCCCATATGGAAGGCTTGGGATATAGCACATGAAATTTGGAAATCGGGCAAAATTCCAGCTTTATGGCCCTAAAACGCCAAAAAATGAGGAACGGTCATGGCGAGTCGGTGACTATTATCATCTATGTCGTTTTTGATTGCCCGAAAAACAAATTTGGCGATCTGGGTCCGAGGGTCGTTTCACGACCCCAAATCCACTAAAGGTCGTGATGGAGCCGAACACCAGTGTCAGGCAAGCCAATAATAGATAATAAATTTGATTCTCATTTTAGTATTTTTGAAATTCATAATTTCCTTCAATTTAATAGTAAAAAGATAGAATTACATAGTAAACAATAATATTTTAACCATTTCAATACTAAGCAACCCATAATTACCCCAAAACCCGATATCACAAGTGCATGAGCATCAACTAGAAAAAATAAAATAAAATGCATCATCTGTCTGGAATACAATATTGGACAGGAGAGAGAAATATAAATACTATGAAGGAGACTCTGCTGGTTGTAGATCATACCATAAGATGCAGCTCACCTAATTCCCCGTATCAACCACGCCGATGTGCCCACAAGGCCACTAGACATACCTATTCCTGTATAACAAAATGTACAACAAGTGTAGTATGAGTACGAAAATAACGCGTACCCAGTAAGTATCTGTAACGTGCCAACTGGTCGTTCCACTTTTTAGAACCATGTTCCCCTAAATAAGACTTCCCGCGCTTGCTTTAACTAATTTACGACCTGCGGGGATGGTTGGTTCGGGATTTGGAAGAGTTTGGGTTGAAATAGGCACACTTGATTCCCTAAGACTCCTTAAAAGGCTAAGTTTGACTTTGGTCAACATTTTTAGTAAACGGGCCCGGAATCGTATTTTGACGGTCCCAGAGGGTCCGTAGGAAAATATAGGACCTATGCATATGCCCGTAATCAAATTCCGAGGTCCCTAACCCGAGTAATGAATTTTTGTTAGAAATTGTTAAACTGAAATTCTAAGGATTTAATGAAATTAGATAATGCTTGATCATGTTGGTATCGGGCCTGTATGTTGGTTCCGGAGCCCCGGTACACGCCCAAAATAACATTTAAGACTTGCCCGTAAAATTTGGTGTCAATCCAAGTAGTATAAGTATGTTTCGAAGCATTGGAAGTAATTTGAAGAACTTGAAGTTCATAAGTTTGATTCAATTGGTTTCAGGGGGTGATTCTTAGATCTAGCATTGTTTCGGGCATTCCGTGGGTTCGAGCGAGTTCGTTTTATGATTTCAAACTTGTCGGTATGTTCGGGCAGGGTCCGGGGCCCCCAAGCGTCAATCGGGCGAGGCTCGAATGATGTTGGAAAATTTGGGAAGGAGCTGAAGCTCCAATTTTCTGTCATTACTGCTCCTGCGGTTGGCCAGCCGCAGGTGCGAGATCGGAGAAGCGGTCCTCTTCTTGCAGATGCGGCCAAACCAGGCCAAGCCCAAAGCCGCAGAAGCGGCTAGTTTACCGTAGAAGTGGAGCCGCAAAAGCGGCTTGTCCCTCGCAGAAGCGGCCCAGTCGAAATTCCGCAGAAGCGGACGCCTTTCTGCAGATGCGGTGGGCGTAGGTACGGCCCAAGACCGCATATGCGGATACCACTGAAGCAGTGAGTTTCATTTATTACAGGCTCTAGGCCATTTTTGCTCATTTTCACTCATTTATTGGGCGAATTTGGAGCTCTTGAGAGAAGACTTTCACCTAGCATCTTGAGGTAAGTTCATCCTATTTATTTCTAAGTTTAATACTTGAGTCTTGGGTAGATTAACACACGAAGATTAGGGAAAATCATGGGATTAGAGCAAAACCTAGGGTTTTGATAAAAGTTAGATTTTACCACGAAATTTGTTATGGAATGAAGTAGAAATCATATATTATTGATCCTTAGGTTATACAGAACAACTTTCTTCGAAAAATTTTGGAATCCAGGCAAGTGGGCCCGGGGACGGATTTTAGGAAACTTATGTTTAAGGTTGGGAAATTACTTTAGTAATTAAAATGCGAACTCTTGAGCTTGTATTGACTAGTTCCTACCTCGTTTAATTAGTTTTGGGTCGTTCGGCTCCAAATTGAGGGTTTGAGCACGTTCTTGATATTGGACGTACGCTTTGGAGCAAGGTGAGTCTCCTATCTAACCTTGTAAGAGGGAATTGTCCCCATAGGTGTAATAATTGATAATTTTCCACTAAATGCGGGGGCTACGTACGCACTAGGTGACGAGAGTCCGTGCGTAGCCACTATTATGCTTAAGTCTGGGTAATCTAGGACCCAAAAACATGCTTTATGTGATATTCTTGTGACTTTATGGTTAATTTGGATTGCTTAGACCATGTTGAATGTGGTAAATGAAATTAATACAAGAAACATCACTTTCTTGATCTTTTAAAGAGGAATTGACATTTCTGAGAGTAATTGCTCCCCTGATATATTCTTGCCTGCCTGTTTGTTGTGCTTAATTACATTTTGACCGCATCGCATGTATGATTCGCGAGCGAGGTAATATATGCATCTATGGTTCGCGCCGTTTGACCCTCCAGTAGTGCACACTTTACTTTTATGTTGGATCAGGCCATACAACATCGACACTACTTGCGTATGCTTCTTGCTCGGTATATTGCTGTGGGCGCAGGTGCTATCCATGCTTAGTATAACACTTTCTCATATTATTTGACCCTAGTAAGTGTCAAGTCGACCTCTCGTCTCTACTTCTTCGAGATTAGACAGGATACTTACTGGGTACATATTGATTATGTACTCATACTACACTTCTGTACTTAATTGTACAGGATCTGAGGCAAGTACATCTTGTTACCAGGCTGCTGCATACTCTTGATTCGGCCCGCGATTCCACGATGAGCTGCTCCCTTCCTACGCCGTTCAACCGCCCGATGGAGTATTTCTTTACTTTTGGTTGTCTATTCTATTTCAGACAGTAAGATAGATTTATTCTTTTGTATATTCTACTAGATGCCCACATACTTGTGACACCAGGTCTTGGCACACACATTAGTAGACTATTTTTTTTGTTGGGATTGTATAACTATTATGGTACGAGGTTAATTATCGCTTGTCTTGAATTCAAACTCAGAGATTGTAGAAACTGTTTTGTAAAAGGGTAAAACTAAAACTTATTAATAATTCCGCGTTGGCTTTCCTGACAACGGTGTTGGGTGCCATCACGACCTGCAGTGAAATTGGGTGGTGACAACATGGTATCAGAGCACTAGGTTCACGTAGGTCTCACAAGTCATGGGCAAACCTAGTAGAGTCTTGCGGATCGGTACGGAGATGTCTGTATTCATCTTCGAGAGGCTATAGCGTGTTAGGAAATTACTCTTTCTTCATTTCCTATCGTGCAGTGGTTAGTGTACTAAATTTCCCTCTTCTATTCTCTCACAGATGTTGAGGAAACGCACGACCGATGTTCCAGACCCGGAAGAAGCTGCTCCCCCCCGTTGCTAGAGGCCGAGGTAGAGGCCGGGGGAGGGCACCGGCCCGAGGTAGGGGACGAGGGCATTCCAGAGCTATTCCAGTAGCACCACCAGCGGATCCTGCAGTAGATCCTATCATTGAGGAGCAGGGCGAGGTGCCCACAACTGAGCCTACCCCGGCAGACTTCATGATAGCACCGGGTTTCCAGGAGGTCATGGGCCGTATGCTGCGGTTCATGGACACCATGACTCAGGCTGGTTTATTTCCAGCAGGTCCGGCTACATTGCAGGCAGAAGGGGGAGTACAAGGCCCTACTGCTCAGGCTCCTGGTCATGCAGCCGCAGTATATTAGACTCCGGGTGCACTACCCCCTGATGGGGCTCAGCCAGTTGCTGCAGTAGTGCCCAAGCCCAGACCAGCTGCGGAAGGAGATCTACAGAAGTTGTTAGACAGATGGACCAGAATACACCCTCCAATCTTCGGGGGGGAGCGTCATGAGAATGCCTATGATTTCATTAATAGGTGCAGGGACAGACTGCACAACATGAGGATATTTGAGTCACATGGGGTTGACTTCACTACTTTCCAGCTTGAGGGTAAGGCCCGTAGATGGTGGCAGTCGTATGTTCTTGGCAGGCCAACAGGTTCTCCTCCTATCACTTGGAGTGAGTTCACACAGTTATTTCTGGACAGGTATATCCCACCCTTCGAGAGGGGAGAGCTACGGTATCAGTTTGAGAAGCTTGAGCAGGGTCAGATGTTTGTGATCGACTATGAGGCAAGGTTTTCTGAGTTATCCCGCCATGCATTGATGATACTTCCTACTGATGCGGAGAGGGTGCAGAGGTTTGTTGCAGGATTACATTCTGGTATTAGAGCCAACATGGCCCGAGATGTGGAGATGGGGACTCGTTATCAGCTAGTGGTGGAGATTGCTCGGAGGATCAAGGGCTACCATCTGAGAAGTAGGGAGCAGATGCAGCAGGACAAGAGGGCTAGATTCTCCGGAGAGTTCAGTGGTGCCCCGGCTAGGGGTAGAGGTCAGTTTGGGAGGGGTCAACCCAGCAGGCCCCCATATTCAGCACCACCACCTCCTGAGGTGGCGCCAAGGTGGTTTCTATTTGCGAGGATGGTGTTCTGAGACTCTAGGGTCGCCTATGTGTTCCTAATGTTGATGGCTTGAGGGAGCAGATTCTAGCGGAGGCACATAGTTCGCGGTATTCTATTCACCCAGGTGCTACGAAGATGTATCGTGACCTGAGGCAGCATTATTTGTGGCGACGGATGAAGAAGGACATAGTTGAGTATGTGGCTAGGTGTTTGAATTGCCAGCAGGTTAGTATGAACATCAGAGGCCATGTGGCTTACTTCAGCAGATGCCCATTCCTGAGTGGAAGTGGGAGCGCATCACTATGGACTTCATAGTGGGATTGCCCTGGACCTTGCAGAAGTTTGATGCAGTGTGGGCCGTTGTTGATAGGTTGACCAAGTCAGCACACTTTATTCCGATTGTGACTACATACACATCAGAGAGGTTGGCTCAAATTTACATTTGGGAGATAGTCTGGTTGCACGGTGTTCCTGTTTCCATCATATCAGATAGAGGCCCTCAGTTCACTTCCCATTTCTGGAGGGTCGTTCAGTGTGAGTTGGGGACCCGCGTGGAGCTTAGCACAGCATTCCATCCTCAGACCGACGGACAGTCAGAGCGAGCAGTTTCGATTTTGGAGGACATGCTCAGAGCATGTGTGATTGACTTTGGAGGACAGTGGGATCAGTTCTTGCCCTTGGCAGAGTTTGCTTACAACAACAACTATCAGCCCAGCATAGAGATGGCTCCATTTGAGTCTTTGTATGGTCGACGATGTCGTTCTCCTATCGGGTGGTTCGAGCCTGGTGAGGCTAAGTTGTACGGTACAGACTTGGTGAAAGATGCCTTGAAGAAGGTAAAGTTGATTCAGAAGAGGCTTCGCACAGGACAGTCCAGACAGAAGAGTTACACAGATCAGAAGATGCGTGATCTATCATTCATGATCGGCGAGAAGGTCCTCTTGAAAGTCTCGCCAATGAAGGGTGTCATGAGATTCGGGAAGAAGGGCAAGTTGAGCCCAAGGTTTATTAGCCCATTTGAGGTGTTGAAGCGAGTTGGGGAGGTGGCATATGAGCTTGCTTTACCTCCCAGCTTATCGGGGGTCCATCCAGTTTTTCATGTGTCTATGTTTCAGAGGTATCACGCCGACTGGTCTTATGTGTTAGACTTCAACACTATTCAGCTACACGAGAAATTGAGCTACGAGGAGGAGCCAGTTGCCATTGTAGATAGGCAGGAGCGCCAGTTGAGATCCAAGAGGGTTTCTACAGTAAAGGTCCAGTGGAGGGGCCAACCAGTCGAAGAGGCGAGCTGCGAGTCCGAGGAGGACATGCGGAGCAGATATCCCCACTTATTCGGCACTTCAGGTATGAATCTAAACCCGTTCAAGGACGAACCTTTGCTTAAGAGGTGGAGGATGTAACGACACGACTGGTCATTTCGCTTTTTAGAACCCCGTTCCCATAAATAAGACTTCCTACGCTTGCTTTAACTAATTTACAACATGCGGGGATGGTTGGTTCGGGATTTGGAAGAGTTTGGGTTGAAATAGGCACACCTGATTCCCTAAGACTCCTTAAAAGGCTAAGTTTGACTTTGGTCAACATTTTTAGTAAACGGACCCGGACTCGTGGTTTGATGGTCCCGGAGGGTCCGTAGGAACATATGGGACCTAGGCGTATGTCTGGAATCAAATTCTGAGGTCTCTAACCCGAGTAATGAATTTTTGTTAGAAATTGTTAGACTGAAATTCTAAGCATCTAATGAAATTAGATAATGCTTGATCATGTTTAGATAATGCTTGATCATGTTGGTATCGAGCCCGTATGTTGGTTCTAGAGCCCGGTACAGGTCCAAAATAACATTTAAGACTTGCCGCAAAATTTAGCGTCAATCCGAGTAGTATAAGTATGTTTCGTCGCATTGGAAGTAATTTGAAGAACTTGAAGTTCATAAGATTGATTCAATTGGTTCCAAGGGGTGATTCTTAGATCTAGCTTTGTTTCGGGCATTCTGAGGGTTTGAGCGAGTCTGTTTTATGATTTCAAACTTGTCGGTATGTTCGGGCGGGGCCCGGGGGACCCGAGCGTCAATCGGGCGAGGCTCGAATGAAGTTGGAAAATTTGGGAAGGAGGTGAAGCTCCAATTTTCTGTAATAACCGCTCCTGCGGTTGGCCAGCCGCAGGTGCGAGACCGCAGAAGTGGTCGTCTTCTCGCATATGCGGCCAAACCAGGTCAAGCCCAAAGCCGCAGAAGCGGCTAGTTTCCCGCAGAAGTGGAGCCGCAAAAGCGGCTTGTCCCTTGCAGAAGCGGCCCACCGGCACAGTCAAAATTCCGCAGAAGCGGATGCCTTTCTGCAGATGCGGTGGGTGCAGGTACGGCCCAAGACCGCAGATGCGGATACCACTTACGCAGTGAGCTTCATTTATTATGGCGCTAGGCCATTTTTGCTCATTTTCGCTCATTTATTGGGCGATTTTGGAGCTCGTAAGAGAAGACTTTCACCTAGCATCTTCAGGTAAGTTCATCTTATTTATTTCTAAGTTTAATACTTGAGTCTTGGGTAGATTAACACACAAAGATTAGGGAAAATCATGGGATTAGAGCAAAACCTAGGGTTTTGATAACAACTTAGACTTTACCACGAAATTTGTTATGGAATGAAGTAGAAATCATATATTATTGATCCTTAGGTTATAGAGAACAACTTTCTTCGAAAAATTTCGGAATCCGGGCACGTGGGCCCGGGGTCGGATTTTAGGAAACTTATGTTTAAGGTTGGGAAATTACATTAGTAATTAAAATGCGAACTCTTGAGCTTGTATTTACTAGTTCCTACCTCGTTTAATTATTTTTGGATCGTTCGGTTCCAAATTGAGGGTTTGAGCACGTTCTTGATATTGGACGTATGCTTTGGAGCGAGGTGAGTCTCCTATCTAACCTTGTAAGAGGGAATTATCCCCATAGGTGTAATAATTGAATAATTTGCCACTAAATGCGGGGGCTACGTATGCACTAGGTGACGAGAGTCCGTGCGTAGCCACTATTATGCTTAAGTACGGGTAGTTTAGGACCCCAAAAGCATGCTTTATGTGATATTCTTTTGACTTTATGGTTAATTTGGATTGCTTAGACCATGTTGAATGTGGTAAATGAAATTAATACGAGAAACATCACTATCTTGATCTTTCAAAGAGGAATTGACATTTCTGAGAGTAATTGCTCCCCTGATACATTCTTGCTTGCCTGTTTGTTGTGCTTAATTACATTTGACCGCGTCGCATGTATGATTCGCGATCGGGGTAATATATGCATCTATGGTTCGCGCCGTTCGACCCTCCAATAGTGCACACTTTACTTTTATGTTGGATCAGGCCGTACAACATCGGCACTACTTGCGTATGCTTCTTGCTCGGTATATTGCTGTGGACTGAACTTTGTTATATGCCCTGAAATGTGAATGGCTAACTGTGGTATTATCTAGGAAAGGACCTGTTACTTCTGCTATAAATTGTTAATCAATTGTGCAATCCATGCTTACTATAACACTTTCTCATATTATTTGACCCTAGTAAGTGTCAAGTCGACCTCTCGTCTCTACTTGTTCGAGATTAGACAGGATACTTACTGGGTACACATTGATTATGTACTCATACTACACTTCTGTACTTAATTGTACAGGATCTGAGGCAGGTACAACTGGTTACCAGGCTGGTGCATACTCTTGATCCGGCCCGAGATTGCACGGTGAGCTGCTCCTTTCCTACACCGTTTAGCTGCCCGATGGAGTCTTTCTTTACTTTTGGCTGTCTATTCTATTTCAGACAGTAGGATAGATTGATTCTTTTGTATATTCTACTAGATGCCCACATACTTGCGACACCGGGTCTTGGCACACACATTAGTAGACTATTTTTTTTGGGATTGTATAACTATTATGGTACGATGTTAATTATCGCTTGTCTTGAATTCAAAATTAGAGATTGTGGTAACTGTTTCATAAAAGGGTAAAACTAGAACTTATTAATAATTCTGTATTGGCTTTCCTGACAACGGTGTTGGGCGCCATCATGACCTTCAGTGAAATTGGTTCGTGACAACATAGTCTAACCTCGAAAAAGTAGTGACGAGGGGTCGACTCCGACACTTACTATGGGCTATAAGTAAAATGCTAATGATATAATTTAAACAAGAGTTGTATAGAACGACTGTAAGCTCAATATCATAAAGTAAGTAACAAATTCTTTTATTAATAAGAGTTTTCCAAATTTATTTTCATCATTCATCAATGTATATCTCAGGCCAATGAAGCAGTATCAATTATAATAAACTCCAAAGCAACAATAAAATCATGCACAAATCATGCCGAGGTCGTACGGTCCGATCCAACAGATAAATATAAACTGTGCACTGCCGAGGGTTGAACGGCACGAACCATAGATGCAACTATTAAATCTGCCGAGGCGTTCGACCCGCTCCACAAAAAGACAAACACATTCAAACAATCAAATCAAGAATTTATTAAGGGGCAATTATTCAAGGAAATGCAAATTCGCATTTAACGGTGAAGAAATCGAATTTTATCCTTTTAAAATTCCTCTATAAAGTTCCATGTGATTTAAGAAATCAAATTAACAAGAAGGTTGCAGACATCGCAAGTATTGAATGATTTGGGTCCTAGACTACCCGGACTTAGCATAATAGTAGCTACGCACGGACTCTCGTCACCTCGTGCGTACATAGCCCCCTCAATTAGGAACACATATCGAATTACTTCACCTATGTGGCTAATTCCCTCTTACAAGGTTAGAAAGGAGACTTACCTCGCCTCAAAGCCCACTTTCCGGTCCAAAATTATGCTCAAACCCTCAATTCGGCCAACTAAATACACAATTAGCTTTTTCTTTACCAATTCACCACTGCTCGGATCAATCTAGCCAAAGATGACGTAAATACATCAAACAATGCAAGACAAAATAATTCCAATTAAAAAAGCTATGATCCTTACACAACTTGCAAAAAGTAACAAAAGTCAACTCCCCGGGATAGCACCTCGGAACCCGATAAAAATTACAAAACCCAAAAACTCATTCCGATATGAATTCAACCATACCAAAATTATCATATTCCGATACCAATTCGTCCTTCAAATCATCATTTTACATTATGAAAGATTTTACAATTTTGCCCAAATTTTCCTTTAGATTCTCATGAATTTTGATGTTAAATCTAAGGTATTACCACAAAATATAGTTGAAAATTGATTAGAGGCACTTACCCAATGTCTTGATATGAAAATCCTCTCTCAAAATCGCCCACTCTCTGATATAGGGTTCAAAATATGATAAAATGAAGCAAACATCAAAGTTACATAGCTGAAAACAAGCTGCAGATGTCCCATTTGCGATTCAGGGTTCGCAATTGCGAACCCTCGCAAAAGCGAAGAAGCCTTTGCAATTGCGTGGGGGTATAGCATATGAAAATAAGGAATCGAGCAGAATTCTAGTTTTATGACCCTAAAATACCAAAAAATGAGGAACAGTCATGGCAGAGCGGTCACTATTGTTCCTTAGGTCATTCTGATGGACCAATTTTTTTTTTTTTTTTGCGATCCAGGTCTAGGGGGTCGGGGCCATGCAAAAGGCATGGGGTATAGCACACTAAAATCAAGGAATCGGGCGGAATTTCAGTTTTATGGCCCTAAAATGCCAAAAAATGAGGAACGGTCATGCGTGGTAGTGACTATTGTTCCTTAGGTCCTCTTTGATAGCCCAAATTTATTTTAAGCGATCCAGGTCTGGGGGACCGGACCCATGCAGAAGGCGTGGGCAATAGCACAGGAAAATCTAGAAAGCTGGAGGAATTCCAAATTTATGGCCCTAAATCGCCAAAAAATGAGGAACAGTCATGTGTGGTAGTGACTTTTATTCCTTAGATTATCTTTGATGGCCCGAAAAAATTTAAGGCGATCCGGGTCTAGGGGCCTTGGCCTATGCGGAAGGTGAAATTCCAGTTTTTAGCCTTAAAATGCCAAAAAATGAGGAACGGTCATGCCGGGGTGGTGACTATTGTTGCTTAGGTCAATTTTGGTCGTTTGGAATAATTTTAGGTGATTCGGGTCCGGGGTATGGGTCTATGAAAATTAGGGATTGGGGCGGAATTGCAGTTTTATGGCCCTAAAACGTCACAAAACGAGGAACGACCATGGAGAGGCGGTGACTATTGTTCCTTAGGTCAATTTTTATGGCCTTGAAATTTTTTAGGTGATCTGGGTCAGGGACTTGGGCCTATGCAGAAGGTGTGGGCTATAGTATACGAAAATTAAGGAATCGGGTAGAATTCTAGTTTTATGGCCCTAAAATACCCTAAAATGAGGAACAATCATGGCGGGGCGGCGACTATTGTTCCTTACATCATGTTTGATGGCCCAATAATATTTTAGGCGATCCGGGTCCTGTTGCCCGAGCCCATGCAGAAGGCGTGGGTTATAGCACACGAAAATCAGGGAATCGAGTGGAATTCCAGTTATACGGCCATAAAACACCAAAAAATAATGAACGGCCATGGGACTATTGTTCCATAGGTAATTTTTTATGGCCCGAAAATATTTTAGACAATCTGGATCAGGGGGATCAGGCCATGCAAAAGGCATTGGGTATGGCACAGGAAAATCAGGGAATCGATCGAAATTCCAATTTTATGGCCTAAAATGCCAATAAATAAGGAGCGGTCATTCGGGGCGGTGACTATTGTTCCTTAGGTCATCTAATGGTCCGAAATGTATTTAGGTGATCCAGGTCCGGGGTCCCAAGCCCATGTAGAAGGCGTAGACTATAGCACACGAAAATTAGGGAATCTGGCAGAATTCTAGTTTTATGGCCCTAAAACGCCAAAAAATGAGGAACGTTCATACGGGGAAGTGACTATTGTTGCGTACGTCTTCTTTGATGGCCCAAAAAGTTATTAGGCGATCCAGGTTCGTGGGCTCGAGCCCATGTGGAAGGTGTGGGATATAGAACATGAAAATCAGGGAATCGGGCAAAATTCCAGTTTTATGGCCCTAAAACGCCAAAAATGAGGAACAGTCATGGCGGGGCGCCGACCATTTTTTCTAATGGGTTTTTTGATGGACCAAAAATATTTTAGGCGATCCGGGTTTGGAGGGCTGTGGCCATGTTGATGGCGTGGGATAGAGCACACGAAAACCGGGGAATCAGTTAGAATTTCAGTTTTATGGCCCTAAAACACCGAAAAACGAGGAACGGTCATGCGTGTTGGTGACTATTGTTCCTTAGGTCGTCTTTGATGGCCCTAAAATTTTTTAGGTGATCCAATTCTGGGGGCCCGAGACCATGCGGAAGGCATGGGCAATAGCACACGAAAATCAGGAAATTGGTCGAAATTCACGTCTTATGGCCCTAAAACGCGAAAAAATTAGGAACGATCATGGCGGAGCAGTGACTATTGTTCTTAGGTCATTTTAAATTGCCTGAAAATAGTTTAGGAAATTGGAGTCCAGAGGCCCGGGCCCATGCAGAAGGCGTGGGCGATAGCTTGGGGCGGCCCGACAAATTTTAGGGCCTAAAGCCAAACTTTATGAGGGGCCTTAACTTTTTTTTGAAGTCTATTTTTCCAACTTTTTTTAGATGCAAAGTTATTAATAGTTTTTTTTATAATCAATTTCTCCTAATGAGTCTTTCTCGATTGACAATATAGCTAATCCATTAACATCCTTGAGACATTGTTGATCTTAGGTAAGATTTTATCAATTTTCATAAAGAAAAACTTCTTTCCACTGAAGCAACGGTGACAAAAGTTATTAACATTATTTTATAACCGATATAGGCATTTGGAAAAGAATCTAATCTTTTTATTTGATCGAGTATATCAATTAAACCGTTACCTTCTAATTGTACTTAACTCCTTGACACTTTCAATTCAGAAAATAAATCGAAACAATCAATATCAGATTGAGTATTCTGATTTAAGGAACATTCAAGATTAAGGCAATATTTTTTTACATTTCCATCATCTAGCGATCTCATTTTTTTACCGCTACATAGAAAATAAAAATTATTTTCATATGCTTCGAATTGTTCAAACAGATTTTGAAGTAAAAAAAAAATAGTCTTGTATACTATGTTTAAAAAAGTAATCAACTCTAACAGACTCTTCTAGAGATTTTGATATTTCATTATCAACATTCACATAAAATTGTTTCTTCCTATATATTACATGTTTCACACAAAATTCGGGTTTGATATTCACTTCAAATGCAATTTTCTCGGAAGAAATCATAACAATTGCAAATCATTCTTTTCTCTATTTGTTAAAGACAGAAACCTTTTCACTTCACATAACTTTTTTTAAGCTTATATATAGCCTATTAGGTATAACAAAAAATGGGCCCCCACAAATATGAGGCCTAAAGCAGTTGCTTTACCTGCTTTAGGGAAAGGCCGCTCCGGGCGATAGCACACGAAAAGCAGGGAATAGGGAGGAATTAGAGTTTTATGGCCCTAAGACGCCAAAACACGAGGAACTACCCTGGCAGGCGGTGACGATTGTTCCTTTGGTTGTTTTTAATTGTCCGAAAAAATTTTAAGCGATCCAGGTCCGAGGCCCCACGCCCATGAGGAAGGCGTGGGCTATGACACACGAAAACAAGGGAATCAGGCAGAATTCCAGTTTTATGACCCTAAAAATGACAAAAAAAGGAACAATCATAGCAAGGCGATGACTATTGTTCCTTCGGTCATTTTTTGATGGCCCAAAAAAATTGTAGGCAATTTGGGTTCGGAGTTCCTGGGTCTATGCAGAAGGGGTGGGGTATAGCACAAGAAAATCAGGAAATTGGGCGGAATTTCAATTTTATGGCCCTAAAACGCCAAAAAAATAAGGAACGGCCATGGTAAGGCAGTGACTATTGTTCCTTAGGTCTTTTTTAATTGCCCGAAATATTTTTAGGCGATCCGGGTTCGGGGGCTCGGCCCTATGCAGAAGGGGTGGTTATAGCATATGAAAATTAGGGAATCGGGCTAAATTCCAATTTTATGGCACTAAAACGCCAAAAAATAAAGAACGGTCAAGAGGGTAGTGACTATTATTCGTTAGGTCGTCTTTTATTGCCCGAATTATTAGGCGATCCAGGTTTGGGGGTCCGAGCCCATGAGAAAGGTGTGGGCTATACCACACGAATATCCGAAAATCGGGCATAATTCCAGTTTTATGGCCTTAAAATGCCAAAAAATAAAAAACATTCATGGCGGGGCAGTGACTATTATTCCTTAGGTCAATTTGATGGCTCAAAAGATTTTTAGGCGATCGTAGTGCGGGTTCCGGGGTCCATGCAGAAGTCGTGGGCTATAGCGCATGAATGTTAGTGAACTTGGCGAAATTCATGTTTTATGGCCCTAAAATGCCAAAAAAAGGAACGGTCATGGCAGGGCGGTAACCTTTTTTCTAAAGGGTTTTTTGATGCACCGAAATGTTTTTATGCTATTCGGGTCTGGGGGGCGGGGGCCATGTAGAAGGTGTGGGGTATAGCACATGAAAATGAGGGAATCGGACGGAATTCTAGTTTTATAGCCCTAAAATTACAAAAAACGAGGAACGATCATGCGTGGAGGTGACTATTGTTCCTTATGTCGTCTTTGATGTCCTGAAAAAATATTAGGCGATTCGATCCATGGGCAGGGGCCATGTAGAATGCGTGGGGTATAGAACATGAAATTTAGGTAATCGGTCGGAATTCAAGTTTTGTGACTCTAAAACGCCAAAAAATGAGGAATAGTAATGGCGGCGTGGTGACTATTATTTCTTAGGTCGTTCTTGTTGGACCGAAAAATTTTTAGGCGACAAGGGTCCGGGGGGCCGTAGCACTGCAGAAGTTATGGAGTATAGCAAAAGAAAATTAGGGAATCGAAAAGAATTCCAGTTTTATGCCTCTAAGACACAGACAGACGAGGAACGGTCATATCGAGGCAGTGGCTATTGTTCATTAGGTTGTTTTTGATGGCCCAAAAAAATTTAAGGTGATCCGGGTTCGACGGTCTGGGCCCATGCGGAAGGCATGTGCTATAGCACACAAAAGTAGGGAATTGGGTGGAATTTCAAGATATGATCCTAAAATACCAAAAACGAGGAACGGTAATGGCAGGGTGGTGACAATTGTTATTTAGGTCATTTTGATGGCCAAAAAAATTTAAGGCGATTTGGGTCCAAGGGCGCAGGCCCATGCAGAAGGCGTCGGCTATAACCTATGAAAAATCTGAAAATAGGGCGAAATTCTAGTTTTCAGCCTTAAAACACCAAAAAATTAGGAACGGTCATGGAAGGGCGGTAACTATTGCTCCTTAGGTCATTTTTGATGGCTCAGAATAATATTAGGCGATTGGGGTCCGAGGTGCCGAGTCCATGTGGAAGGCGTGGGCTCTAGCACACGAAAAATAGGGAATGAGACATAATTCCAATTTTAGGGCCCTAAAATGCAAAAAATAATGAGCGACTATGGAGGGGAAGTGACTAATGTTCCTTACCTCATTTGTGATGGCCCAAAAATATTTTAGGCGATCCGCGTGTTGGTGCTCGGGCTCATGCGGAAAGTGCAGGCTATAGCACACGAAAATCAGAGAATCGGGTGGAATTCCAGTAATATGGCCCTAAAATGGCAAAAAATGAGGAAGGTCCATGGAGTGTCCGTAACTATTGTTCATTAGGTCGTTTTTGATGGCCTAAAAAAATTTAAGGCGATCCGTGTTCGACGACCTGGGCCCATGCGGAAGGCATGTGCTATAGCACACAAAAGTAGGGAATTGGGTGGAATTTCAAGATATGATCCTAAAATACCAAAAAAATGAGGAACGGTGCTGGCAGGGTGGCGAGAATTGTTATTTAGGTCATTTTGATGGCCAAAAAAATTTAAGTCGATTTGGGTCCAAGGGCGCAGGCCCATGCGGAAGGCGTGGGCTATAACCTATGAAAAATCTGAAAATAGGGCGGAATTCTAGTTTTCAGCCTTAAAACACCAAAAAATTAGGAACGGTCATGGAAGGGCGGTAACTATTGCTCCTTAGGTCATTTTTGATGGCTCAGAATAATATTAGGCGATTGGGGTCCGAGGTGCCGAGTCCATGTGGAAGGCGTGGGCTCTAGCACACGAAAAATAGGGAATGAGACAGAATTCCAATTTTAGGGCCCTACAATGCAGAAAATAAGGAGCGACTATGGAGGGGAAGTGACTAATGTTCCTTACCTCATTTGTGATGGCCCAAAAAAATTTTAGGCGATCCGCGTGTTGGTGCTCGGGCCCATGCGGAAAGTGTAGGCTATAGCACACGAAAATCAGAGAATCGGGTGGAATTCCGTTATATGGCCCTAAAATGGCAAAAAATGAGGAAGGGCCATGGCGTGTCCGTGACTATTGTTCCTTAGGTCGTTTTTGATGGTCCAAAAATATTTTAAGCGATCCGGGTCCGAGGGCCCGGACGCATGCAGAAGGTGTGGGCTATATCACACGAAAATTAGATAATTGGGCAGAATTCCAGTATTATGGCCCTAAAATGCCAAAACACGAGGAACAGTCACGTGGGACGGTGGCTATTGTTCCTTAGGTCGTCTTTGATGGCCCGAAATATTTTTAGGCGATCCAGGTCTGGGGACCCGGGCATATGCGGAAGGCAAAATTACAGTTTTATGGCCTTAAAACGCCAAAACATGAGGAACGGTAATGGTAGAGAGGTGACTATTGTTCCTTAGGTCATTTTTGATAGCCCAAAAAATTTTTAGGCGATCGAGGTCCAGGTGCCCGGGCCCATGCGGCAAGACGTGGGCTATACCACACGAGAGTTAGGGAATTGGCGGAATTCCTATTTTACGACCCTAAAATGCCAAAAAAAAAGAACGGTCATAGAGGGTGGTGACTATTCTTCCTTATGTCAATTTTAATGGCCCAGAAATATTTTAGGAGATACGCATCCAGGGGCTCGGGCCCTTGCGGAAGGTGTGGGCAATATAACACGAAAATTAGGGAATCAGAAGGAATTCGAGTTTTATGGCCCTAAAACGCCAAAAACCAAAGAACGGTCATGGTGCGACGCTGACTATCGTTTCTTAGTTCGTTTGTGATGGCCCAAAAAATTTGTAGGCGATCTACATCCGGGGCCTGAGACCATGTGGAAGTCTTGGGCAATAGCACACAAAAATCAGGAAATCGGGCGGAATTATAGTTTTATAGCCCTAAATCGCTAAAAACGAGGAACGAGGTCTTTTTAATGGACCATGAATATTTTTGCCAATCCGTGTCCAGAGGCCTGGGCCTATGCCGAAGGCGTGGGCAATAGCACATGAAAATTATGGAATCGGGTGGAATTCCGGTTTTATGGCTCTAAAACGCCAAAAAATAAGCAATGGTCATAAATGGTGGTGACTATTGTTCCTTAGTTCATTTTTGATGGCCCGAAAATCTTTTAGGCGATCTGGGTTCAGGTTCTCTGGACCATGCGGAAGGCGTGGGCAATAGCACACAAAAATCTATTGTTCCTTAGGTCGTTTTTAATGGCATGGAAAATTTATAGGTGATCTGGGTCCGGGAGCCCGGGCCCATGTGAAAGGCATGGGCTATAACATACGAAAGTCAGAGAATCAGGCGGAATTCAAGTTTCATGGCCGTAAAATACCAAAACACGAGGAACGATCATGACGGGGCAGTGACTACTGTTCCTTAGGTCCTTTTTGATGGCTCGAAAATACTTTAGGCTATCCAAGTCATTCTGCCCAGGCCCATGCGGAAGGCGTGGGCTATAGCACACAAATAACAGGGAATCATGTGTAATTCTAGTTTTATGGCCCTGAAACGCCATAAAATGAGGAACGGTCATGGCGTGGCGGATACTATTGCACCTAATGTCATTTCTTATAACCTGAATTTTTTTAGGGGTTTTCGGATCGGAGGGCCCAGGTCCATGCAGAAGGCATGGGCTATATCACAAGAAAATCTGGAAATCGGGCGGAATTGCAATTATAGGGCCCCTAAAATGATACAAAATGAGGAATGGTCATGGATGGGCGGTGAATATTGTTTCTTAGGTCATTTTTTATGGCCCAAAATTTTTTAGACGACCCGCGTCTGGGGGCCTAGGCCCATGCGAAAGGCATGGGCTAAGTACATGGAAATCAGTGAATCGGGTGAAATTTAAGTTTTATGGCCCTAAAATGCCAAAAAACTAGGAACGTTCATGGTTGGGCGATGACTATTGTTCCTTAGGTCATTTCTGATGGCCCCGAAAATTTTTAGGCGATATGGGTCCGGCGGCCTGGGCCCATGCGTAAAGCGTGGGCTATAGCAAACGAAAGCAGGGAATTCGGTGGAATTCCATGTTTATGGACCTAAAACACCAAAAAATGAGGAGCGGTCATCGCGGGGCGCTTACCTTTGTTCCTTAGTCATTTTTGATAACTCAAAAAAATTTTAGGCGATCCAGGTTCGGGGACCTGGGCCCATACGGACGGCGTGGGCTATAACACATGAAAATCAGAAAATAGGGCAAAATTCTAGTTTTTAGCCTTAAAATGCCAAAAAATTTGGAACAGTCATGGCGAGGCGGTGACTATTGTTCCTTAGGTCATTTTTGATGGCTCGAAATAATATTAGGCAATTGGGGTCCGGGGTGCCGAGTCCATGTGGAAGGCGTGGGCTATTGCACACGAAAATCTGGTAATGAGACAGAATTCCAATTTTACGGCCCTAAAATGCCAAAAATAAGGAGCGACTATGGAGGGGAAGTGACTAATGTTCCTTACCTCATTTGTGATGGTCCAAAAATATTTTAGGCGATCCGCGTGTTGGTGCTCGGGCTCATGCGGAAAGTGCAGGCTATAGCACACGAAAATCAGAGAATCGGGTGGAATTCCAGTAATATGGCCCTAAAATGGCAAAAAATGAGGAAGGTCCATGGAGTGTCCGTGACTATTGTTCCTTAGGTCGTTTTTGATGGTCCAAAAACATTTTTAGCGATCCGGGTCCGAGGGCCCGGGCGCATGCAGAATGCGTGGGCTATAGCACATGAAAATTAGAAAATCGGGCAGAATTCCAGTGTCATTGCCCTAAAATGCCAAAACACGAGGAACGGTCTGGTGGGATGGTGGCTATTGTTCCTTAGGTCGTCTTTTATGGCCCGAAATATTTTTAGGCGATCCAGGTCTGGGGACCCGGGCATATGCGGAAGGCGAAATTATAGTTTTATGGCCTTAAAACGCTAAAAAATGAGGAACGGTAATGGTAGAGCGGTGACTATTGTTCCTTAGGTCATTTTTGATGGCCCAAAATTTTTTTAGGCAATCGAGGTCCACATGCCCGGGCCTATGCGGCAAGGCGTGGGCTATAGCACACGAGAGTTAGGGAATTGGGCGGAATTCCTATTTTACGACCCTAAAATGCCAAAAAAAGAACGGTCATAGAGGGTGGTGACTATTGTTCCTTATGCCAATTTTGGTGGCCCAGAAATATTTTAGGAGATCCACGTCCGGTGGCCCGGGCCCTTGCGGAAGGTGTGGGCAATATAACACGAGAATTAGGGAATCAGACGGAATTCGAGTTTTATGGCCCTAAGACGCCAAAAACCGAAGAACGGTCATGGTGCGACGCTGACTATTGTTTCTTAGATCGTTTGTGATGGCCCCAAAAATTTGTAGGCGATCAACATCCGGGGCCTGAGACAATGTGGAAGGCTTGGGCAATAGCACACGAAAATTAGAAAATCGGGCGGAAATCTAGTTTTATAGCCCTAAATCGCTAAAAACGAGGAACGAGGTCTTTTTAATGGCCGATGAATATATTTGGCGATCCGGGTAAAAACGCCAAAAAATAAGCAACGGTCATAAGTGGTGGTGATTATTGTTCCTTAGTTCATTTTTGATGGCCCAAAAATATTTTAGGCGATCTGGGTTCAGTTGCTCGGGACAATGCGGAAGGCGTGGACAATAGCACACCAAAATCTATTGTTCCTTAGGTCGTTTTTTAATGGCATGAAAAATTTATAGGTGATCTGGGTCCGGGAGCCCGGGCCCATGCGAAAGGCGTGGGCTATAACATACGAAAGTTAGAGAATCGGGCGGAATTCAAGTTTTATGGCCGTAAAATGCCAAAACACGAGGAACGATCATGACGGGGCAGTGACTATTGTTCCTTAGGTCCTTTTTGATGGCCCGAAAATATTTTAGGCTATCCAAGTCATTCTGCCCAGGCCCATGCGTAAAGGGTGGGCTATAGCACACAAATAACAGGGAATCATGTGTAATTCTAGTTTGATGGCCCTAAAACGCCATAAAATGAGGAACGGTCATGGCGTGGCGGATACTATTGTTCCTAATGTCATTTCTTATGGCCCGAAATTTTTTTAGGGGTTTCTAGGTCCGAGGGCCTAGGTCCATGCAGAAGGCATGAGCTTTATCACAAGAAAATCATGAAATCGGGCGGAATTCCAATTTTAGAGCCCCTAAAATGATACAAAATGAGGAATGGTCATGGATGGGTGGTGATCATTGTTCCTTAGGTCATTTTTTATGGCCCAAAATCTTTTTAGACGACCCGCGTCCGGGGGCCTGGGCCCATGCGAAAGGCGTGGGCTAAGAACATGGAAATCAGTGAATCGGGTGAAATTTAAGTTTTATGGCCCTAAAATTCCAAAAAATGAGGAACGGTCATGGTTGGGCGATGACTATTGTTCCTTAGGTCATTTCTGATGGGCCCAAAATTATTTAGGCGATATGGGTCCGGCGGCCTTGGGCCATGCGTAAAGCGTGGGTTATAGCACATGAAAGCAGGGAATTCGGTGGAATTCCATATTTATGGCCCTAAAACACCAAAAAACGAGGAGCGGTCATCGCGGTGCGGTTACTATTATTCCTTAGTCATTTTTGATAACTCAAAAAAATATTAGGCGGTCCGGGTTCTGAGACCTAGGCCCATGCGGAAGGCGTGGGCTATAGAACACGAAATCAGAAAATCGGGCGGAACTCTAGTTTTATGGCCCTAACAAGACAAAAAATAAGGAACTGTCATGGCATGGCAGTGACTACTGTTTCTTAGTTCGTTTTTGATGGCCAAAAATTTTTTTAGGTAGTCTGGGTCCGGAGGCCTGGGCCCATGCAGAAGGTGTGGGCTATAGCACACGAAAATAAGGGAATCGGGCAGAATTCCTGTTTACGGCCATAAATGGCCAAAAAATGAGGAACGGTCATCGCGAGGCGGTGGCTATTGTTCCTTAGGTCCTTTTTTATGGCCCAAAAACTTTTTAGGAGATCCGGGTCCGGGGGCTCGGTCTCATGCGTAAGGCGTGGGCTATAGCACACGAAAATCAGGGAAACGGGTGGAATTGCAGTTTTATGACCCTAAAATGCCAAGATACGAGGAACAGTCATGGGGGGGGGGGGGTGACTATTATTCCGTAGGTCATTTTTGATGGACTGTAAAATTTTTAGGTGATCCGAGACTGGAGACCCAGGCCCATGTAGCACACAAAAATATGGAAATCGAATGGAATTCAAGTTTTATGGCCCCAAAACGCCAAAAAATAAGAAATGGTCATGGCGGGGCAGTGACTATTTTTTTCTTAGGTCGTTAATAATGGCTCGGAAAATTTTTAGGCAATTCGGGTCTTGGGTCCCAGGCCCATTTGGAAGGCGGGGCCTATGGCCCCCGGAAATTTGGGAATGAGGCGGAATTCTAATTTTATGACCCTAAAACGCCAAAAAATGAGGAGCGGTTATGGCGGAATTGTGACTATTATTTTGTAGGTCATTTTTGATGTTCCGAAGTTTTTTTATATGATTCAGGTCCGGGAGCACTAGCCCATGCGGAACTGTGGGCTATTATAGCACACGAAAATCTGGGGATCGAGCAGAATTATTATTTTATGGCCTTAAAATGCCAAAAAACGTGGAACAATCATGGCAGAGTGGTGATTATTGTTCCTTGTTCCATTGTTTATACACCGTAAAAATTTAGGCTACCCGGGTATGGGCCTGGGCCCATGCGAAAGGCAAGGGATATAACACACAAAACTGAGGGAATTAGGTGGAATTCTAGTTATATGGGCCTAAAACGCCGAAAAATGAGGAACAATGAGTGGTGACTATTGTTTCATAGGTCATTTTTTATGGCCCAGTAAAATTTTAGGCGATTTGGGTCCGGGGGCTCGGGCCAATGCGGGAGGTGTGGGCTATCACACAAAAATCAGGGAATCGGGGGAAATTCCAATTTTATGGCCCTAAAACATCAAAAAATGAGGAACGGTCATGGCCGGACGGTGACTATAATTCCTTGGGTCATTTTTTGTGGCCCGAAAATATTTTAGATTATCCGGGTTCGAGGGCCCAGGCCCATGTGAAGGCGTTGGCTATAGCACACGTAAATCGGAGAATCAGGCAAAATTCCTGATTTATGGCCCTAAAATGCCAAAAAATGTGGAACGGTCATGGCAGGGTAGTGACTATTGTTCCTTAGGTTACTTTTGACGGCATGAATAATTTTAGGCGATCCGGGTCCGGGGGCCTGGGCCCATGCGGAAGACGTGACTATAGCACACGAAAATTAGGGAATTAAGGGGAATTCCTATTATATGGCCCTAAATACAAAAAAGCAAGGAATGGCCATGGCAGGGCCGTGACTATTGTTCCTTAGGTCGTTTTGGATGGCCCTAAAATATTTTAGGCGACCCGAGTTCGGGTGCCTGATAAGTGGGAATTTTAACTATTATTTGCTCTCTTTATACTTTCGTTTTGGGCTTAAAATGCGTAAAGGTATTCTCGAAAACTAACATAATATGCTTGCTTGCAGGGATTGTTCACAATGAGCCAAAGTGGCCATAATCAACTCATAAGGAGTCAAAACATGAACAAAGACCAAGGCTGGCCAAGAGCTGTAGAATGCGAACCGCGTCATAAAAGTGCAGTCGCGTAAGTATCAACGCGAACGTGGCCAATAATTCGCGGACATCGAAATGGAGAATCAGAGAGGTGGTTTTTGGGCATAGACATGGACGCGGACCGTGTCAGAAAGTGGCGGCCGCGAAAGCATCACCGCGGCCGCGTTTGAAATTTCGCGGACCGCAGTTGCTAAGGTTTAGAGAGCTCACATGTTATACAAAAATGTTAAACGCGGACCGCGACCAAAATTACGCGGCCGCAAAAGTCCCTCGCGCGGACCCAGTGAAAATTATACGGTCCGCGAAAAAAGGTTGAACCCAGTCCCAGATGTGAAGAAATGCGGACCGCGATCAAAATTACGTGGCCGCGAAAGCAAGAGTGCGGCCGCGATCAGATTTATGCGGCCGCGAAACCTCCGCAAGGGTATTTTTGTCCGAAAATTTCAGCTTAGTATAAATAGATCTTTTTCACATATTTAGGTTAAGTTTTGTTTTTGCTGAGTACGTGAGACGCCTGGAAATACCATTTTGGGCAATTTTGTATTAGATTCAACTTTTAAAATTAGCTTTTCATCTTTCAATCTAATATTATGGATTTTATCTTTATTTCATCTTTGATTTCTGCTTTTCCATGAGTAGCTAAACTCATTGCTAGTGTTGTGACCCAACCCCAGTATGGGTATTTGATGGGTATTGAATTTTAGGGCTTGAATGTCTATGGGTTAGTAATATTTAGCCTAGTTCTTGCTAGAGCTATTGAATTAGTGGTTGCGAACACTGATTTATGCCTTTATGACTTAGTCTCTACTTGAGAAAGAGGGACTAAGTCTAGGAAAACTAGGCTAATAAGGAATTGGTGTGAACTCAAGAAATTGATAGCCCCAATTAAAGGGCTAAACCTAGAGATAGTAATACCCGACTTGAGCTAAAATCACTTGAATTGCATGAATACCCATTTGATCTTAAAAAAGCCAAATTGGGCAAAATCACTCAAACTACCGAAAGGTATAGAGTGAGTACCCGGGTGTGAGAGCTATATTACGACCCCAACTAATCACATGATTGTGCTAGATTCTTGATACCCGTTAGATATCCACCTAGGTAGAAGTCAATACCCTAGTCCCTTTAAACCCTTGAAAATCAACATAAAAAACAATGTACTTAGTTTTAACTATTGCATGCTATAGAACAGAAGTAGAAGTAGAAAATAACCCAACCATGTGTGGAAGTGTAATTAAGAGCAAATCCCACATCTAGGCTCGGATATAAACCTAACTCCAAAACAAGTTAACTCCCTATGGATTCGATCCCGACCTCATTGGGTAAAACTGCATTGACCATCCTTGCTACTCAATGGTATCAATTTTTTGTGCCGTTGCCTGAAAGTTAAACAGTTT
The DNA here is from genome assembly GCF_001879085.1 of Nicotiana attenuata. NCBI lineage: Eukaryota > Viridiplantae > Streptophyta > Magnoliopsida > Solanales > Solanaceae > Nicotiana > Nicotiana attenuata. The sequence continues at coordinate 53,211 of NW_017674101.1, read as the reverse complement.
TAGCTATATATCCGAGCATTTGTGTGTTTTGTTTTTCTTTCCTTCCGATTTTTTAATTTGTTTGTGAATTGCTTTTAGGTACCAAATGTCTCTTAACAATGATGCTCCCGGAAATTTTCCATTGGGGAAGGAGGTAGATGATGATAATGTAGATGAGATTCAACCCGAACCTAAAGCACAAAGGAGAGGCCGACCGCCTTATGATAATATTCCGAACCCTCCCCCAGCTCCACCAAGGGCACCACACCAGGTGTTGCCCAACGAAGGCTATGCACGTGCAATAGTCCTGCCCCGGATTAGGGCGGGCAACTTCCAAATAACCAATGTCATGCTTACACTGTTAGAACAAAGGGGTTTCTTCACCGGAACCCCACACCAAAATGCCTACAAGCATCTTAAAGGTTTTGTTGACACGTGTTGGGGGAGCAAGCAAACCAACATTTCTGAGGATTCATTGAGTTTAAGGTTTTTCCCATTTTCTCTAAGGGGAAAGACTTTGAATTGGCTTAAAAGATTGCCCAACCATTCCATCAACTCTTGGGATAAGTTGGCCGAGAAATTCATAACAAAGTTCTTCTCGCCGGGACATATGGCGACGCTGAGAGATGAGATCCTTTCTTTTAAACAAGAGCCAAATGAACCCTTCATGAGATTTGGGAAAGGTATCGGACGATGGTTAAAAAATGTCCGAACAATGACATGACCGAAGCCATGATCCAACAAACATTCTACCGTGGCATTAACACTACCAACCAATGTGTAGTTAACCAAATCGCCGGGGGAAACTTCATGAACACGCCTTATGCTGAGGTGTGTCAAATACTTGATGAGATGGCGGATACTTCTTCGGTGTGGCAAAGTCGAGCTAATGTTCCACAAGGTGATCCCAATGTCATGCACCTACACAAGGAGCTCCATGACCACGGCCAAGCAATAGCCGAGTTAACTACTACAATGAACCAATTAGCTAAAGCGCAGTTGCAACAAGTTCAAGGGCCAAAACAAGTTAATGCCATGGAAGGGGTGAATATGATGGTCAACAAGAGGAGGAAACGAGGTCAACAAGTTCAAGTCAATCCGAATCAATTTGAACAAAGTGGTAGTGGTTACAATCAAGATGATGTGTATGATGATCAAAGTGAAGAGGTTCAATATGTGAACAACTACCAAGTTAAACGGGGAAATGCTCCGAATCAACAACAGTGAAGATCCCAAGGAAATTGAGAAAATCAAAATCAACAAGGAAATTGGAATAGTGGCAACAACAACAACCAAAGCAATTGGGGGAACAACAATCCAAATTGGGTTAACCAAGGAATCCAAGGCAACTGGGGTGGCAATAACAATAGCAATTGGGGAGGCAATAACAACCAAGGGGGTTGGAACAACAATAATAAAGGGAATCGGGGCCGGGCTTTCAAAGTCCTCCGATGTATCAACAACCTAACAACCCGCCTCCATATCTATCACAAGGTCCTAGCTCGTCCAACGATGATATGGGACGGATTGAGCCAATGTTTGAGCAAATGATGAAGAAAAACACCGACTCCGATGCACAATTGGCATCCCACAATACTTCTCCACAACTTGGACGTCCAACTTGGCCAAATTTCTCTAGCTTTGAATACTCGCTGTAAGGGGGCACTACCTAGTGACACGGTAGTAAACCCGAAGGGAGGGAACAGTACAGGCCATACTATGGCAGTGACTATAAGAAGTGGTAGAGGTGGAGTTGCTAGTACCTCTAATCCAAGAAAGTTTGTGAGTGATGATGTGTTGGTGCAAGATGATGATGAGCCAAGAAATGATGTGCAAGTGAGTGATGAGAATGTGAATGAAGAAGTGAGGATAGACATTGATGACAACATGGAAGAGACATAAAATGATGTGAACCCGTCTAGGGAACACGTGATAGACATACCGGAAATGGTAGTGCCCAAAGCCAAGGCCCCCTTGACAAGGCCTCCTCCACCATATCCTCAAAGACTCGCAAAACAATGCAATGAGAACCAGTTTAAGAAATTTATTGATATGATGAAAAGTTTGTCCATAAATGTGCCTTTGGTGGAAGCTCTAGAACAAATGTCGGGATATGCCAAGTTCATGAAGGATTTGGTAACAAAGAAAAGATCAATGAACTGTGAAACAATCAAAAGGACTCACCAAGTGAGTGCTATTGTGCACATGGAGCCAAAGTTAGAAGACCCCGGTGCCTTTACAATCCCATGCAATATTGGTAGTGCCGATTTTGCCAAAGCTTTGTGTGACTTGGGGGCAAGTGTCACACCTCCTTTTTCACTACACCCGCGAGGGCGTAAAGGAGTTTTTCCACTTAAAGGACAATCGGAACGGGATTTGTTTATTAATATTCAGAGTCGCCACTTGGGAGATTAATGGTGTCCCAAGTCACCGGTTGAATCCCGAACCAAGGAAATTATGACTCTGTTAACAGTCCGCGAACCAGAAATCCGGGCAAGGAATTCTGTTAACCCGAGAGAAGGTGTTAGGCATTCTCGAGTTCCGTGGTTCTAGCACGGTCGCTCAACTGTCATGTTTAGCTTATTTATTTGATTTTAATACATGTTTTAACCTATATGCTTTTAACTTTGAACTGCTTTTATTATTATTATTTTAAGGGAATTGCAACGTCGTGAAAACATGTCTCGAATCGCATCACATAAATGCACCCGTAATTTTTGACCCATTTCGAGTTCGTTGAGATTTGGATTTGGGTCACATAAATGTGCACCCGTATTTAAGAAGGTAAGGTTATTAAAAACGCACCTAAAGTGACTAACGTGTTATTATCTTTGGGGAAGGCCGTGAAATTCGCTAAACGGCCTATCCCGAAGTCTAGGTATTTTAGTATAACATTTATCGAGGGCCCCGCCATTTGTTTGTTTGGTGTAGCGAGGCTCATCTCGTTTTATTTTTAAAAGGCAAACCTAAAAGCAACTATGATTCTCTATTTTTATTTGTCTCTAATAATAAAAGAAGAAACCCTAATTATTCATTATTGTTTAAAAGCTACTATATTTAGGGTCTATGAGCTCATATAAATTCAAATCTTCATCCAACTTGCGCCTTGGACACAGCCCGCTTAAAATCAAAAGTCCAAGTATGCACAAGGCAGGCCGGCCATGAGCGAGGCCAAGGTTCAAATGGACATATGACTTGGACAGGATCTGGGCTGTCTATGAAAGCACTGAGGCCCAAACTGCCCTGAAATGGACCGTTTATCCCTGGTCGCTAACTAAGCCCAACCTCAATTCAAATTAGACAAAGAATCACTGAACCTTTCCAGTTATTCGAAGCATTAATAAATCAATGTTCAGGCTTATTAACTTGCAAATAATAAAGCCATCCCACATTTATTCAAATCCTCGCTTGACACATTTCATATGCTAATCTCAACGAAATTCAAAACAATTGTACGTCTAAACATGACTGATTTGGATTAAAATTCAGATTCATTGTTAATCTAATTACCCGCTACTGAGTTCCTGGACGTTACCAAGGGCACAACAAACTGAGATAATTGAGTTTTAACAGAGTAATCATGAGTGAATCTACTGGTATCAACTACTGCAATACAAGGCCATTTGAAACGCTGTTTTTCAACTTGAAATCATGATTAACATAGATATCATATATCGATCCAGCAGTCAATTGTGAATTCAAACCAATTCTGATTTTGTTAATAAAACATGAAACTAGGACCAGCATTAGACCATACTGAAACTACGGGTGGACAATCACGGGTTTAACAGTCCAAATGTTCAAGTCATACAGTCCAGTTAAACACATTCCAGTCAAAAATAAACTACAAATCTAACCTATAGTTAACTGTTGTAACATCATGATCCAACTAATGTGACAATTATTATTACACATTCCAGTCATGTTGTCACATGAGCAAAATTTGAAATATGACTTCATTTCATTCCAATTGAAGGTTACATCAGGGCATATTCAAATGTGTACCTGAAAATCAAGTCGAAATGAGACAGAAGAAGAGAGTCAGCAGCAATAACAATTCCCAGCAGCAAAATCAGTAGTGAATCAACCCAGTATATGATGTCAAATGACCCAGAAGAGGTTTCACACCAAATCAAACACAAAACCCAATCGAAACCGCTTGAATAGACCAACACATTGACAAATTCAGCTTATATGAACCTAAATTGACTCGAAATAGACTCGGTAAATGAACTGAATCTCCAGCAGCCAAGTATTAGCCTAGGAAATGAGAATCACTATCTAAGAGCTGAAACTATCCTAAAACTCCTAATGAAACAGTACTTTTTCTGGATTTTTGAAGGTTTTCTATTGTTTTTGCGTTTTTGAATATTTGAATTTCAAAATCAGACTTGGAGATTAGAGAGAGAGTTTCTGGAGGGGAATCTTTTTGGAGGCTCCAAAAACTCCTTATACAAGGCAAATGAATGCCTATTTATAGGCAAACTTAGGGTGCAACTTCAGATTTTCATTTTACTCATTAGTCCCTATTTTATTTTCATTTCTACCCCTTTTTCTGACTTGTATACAAGTAACTACACCTATTTAGCCAAAATCTAAACTAGAGTCTATTCTGAAGGTTCCATACTTAAAATCCCTAAACTACCCTTACCTCATTTCAATATTTACTAAATCTGATTAAACTACCATTTTCCATACCTATACTACCCCTGAAACCCTCTGAAATTACTACCCACACCCAACCCTATCAGTTAAATCCCCAATCTTTATCCTGGTTACTTTTAACTATGGTAAATGCAAGACTAGAGTATTCAGCTATATCCAAACAACTGAATTGATTGAAACTAACTGAAATGATTAAACTAAAAACAAAAATGTTAACAGAACAATCAACAAACACTGGCTAACAAGGTAATTATCTAAACATTGAACTATTAAGTAACTAATATCAGATT
>NW_017674101.1:39334-45015 GCF_001879085.1 Nicotiana attenuata | reverse complement strand
CTGCTGAACTTGAAAAGTATTCCCTTGTTCTCCAGGTGGGCTCCTGACTGCAATAAAATAGACAAACAAAGAAAAATTTCCTGCCGCAGTTTGGTAGCTGGGTACACGGGTAAGTGTTAAACTGAATTATTCTACCAACCATTATAAGAATTTGAAAGCTAATTCCTATTATCCAGGGAGGTCCTGACAGCTTCTGACAATTACGAACCTAAGTTATATCTTCTAAAGGTACTCCCCCTACTACATTTGTTAACTAATAGGTCTTAACTACTCCCCATTATCCAGGAGGGTCCTAAAAATCAAAATTCAAGTCTTATCCTAGGTGTGCCAATTTTACGGCTAAATTATACTATCCTACAGCAGTATCTTGTTATCTAAGGAGATCATAAAACTGCGTCCCATTATTCAGGAGGGTCCTGGTCACCACTCATTACAACCTATGCTCTTTAGGATACGTCTGTGCTAAATTATGCTACTCATGCTTGTTTGGAAATTTAAACTAAGTCCCATTTTCCAGGAGGGTCCTAAGAACTTACCGCCAAACATGCCTGGTGCCTGCCTTTCCTTGAGGTGGATTTCTCCGAAACGAATGCAATTTCTGCCCCTGTTTCAATCAAAGAAAAACTTTGTTAATTTTAAAAATGGTGGTTAGTTGCTGGCATTCTTGCTGGGTACATCCCTGCTACTGGGCTTCACTCTGTCCCGCTTTCCTGGCCTTGCTTTGAATCCCCTTGAATTCATGACCGAATTTCGACCCTTTGACTTTGATGACCCAAGTGTTCTATCCCATATTGTTGTTTTTTGTGTTTCCGACCCCTCTTTTGGTATTTTACTTCTTCCCCACAATTATCCAACTAATCCAACAATGAAACTCCCAGTGGTCCTTTATGACTTCTTTTGCTTTTGGCCATCTTTGATATACTCTGGCCCTATCTGTGCAACTAGGAAGCTGGTAGTTAGCTTTGATATTCCCTCCTTTGTTTCGAACAGAACTGACACTGAAACATCCTAGAGATAGACCCCAAAATAATGAAATGCAATGACCTCAAGGGTTAAAAATAAAGAGAATCTGAGAACGGATGATTTGTAATGAAGAAAGTATGAGACTTATCTGAGTGGAACAGCTGGTGTCATCGAGCATGCCATGCATTTCGGATTAATCAGCCCAGTCTGTCTAACTAATCAACTTTCGATTGCCACATTTGCTGTTTCGGACTTTCACAACCTGTTTTTACCCAAACCCAAACCTTGCTCGTCTTGCAGTGTCCCGAACATCTTTGACCACAGACATGTTTCTTTTGCCTGAAAACTTACCTTTGCCTTATGGTGCCCGTGAGGGTTTTCACGAATAAGACTCTCTCATTTTTATTTCTCTCAACTCACTTCGCCTTACGGTGCCCGTGAGGGTTTTCACCGATAACACTCTCTCATTTTGATTTCTCGCAACTCACTTCGCCTTACGGTGCCCGTGAGGGTTTTCACCGATAAGACTCTCTCATTTTTATTTTCCTTGCACTGGAGTGCTGCCCCTGATGTGAATCACTTCGACTTGCTCGTATTGGCACTTCCTGAAGATTGATCGAAAGGTCTTTCTTTGGACCGTAATGCAGGCTTTTGGATAGGGTTAGAAAGAAAGGGTATAAAAGGCTCTAAAACAATTCAATATGGGTTCGCAACTACAATTTTTGGAATCAACTTCCTTGCACAACTATAACTGCTGCCCCAGTTCCTTTCGTGGGGACTTTTGGGATTTTGTTTTGATGTGACTGAACCCCAAGGAGAGGCTGCCTATGTACCCTTTCGGGATCAAGGCGAACGTAGTTCAGGTCATAGGAATTGCTTTGTTGCTGTTTTTTTCTCTTTTCTTTTCCTTCCTCTCTTCTTCTTTTCTTTCTTCTTTCCTGTTTCCTTTTCATTCTTCTTCTCATTTCTTTTTGCTTTTCTTCATTTTCTTTTCTTCGTTTTCTCTTCTTCTTTTCTTTTTTTTTCTTTTTTTTCTCTTCTCTTCTTTCTTTTCTTTTTCTTCTTCTTTTTTGGTTAGACTGTGGTTTCTTATTTCTTCACTGTTTTGCCTTGCTCAAACTTCCGAGTTGTTATTGATTCCGAAAGAGGGGTACGAAGGAAAGTAAATGAGGCTCAAGAGGGGTAACAACGGATAAAATGTTTGGATAGCAGAACAAAATGCCTTCGTCATTTCAATCTCAAAAATATGCCAAATACAATAAAGTACAATTAAACCAAGAAATCATACATAGTATCGCTTGACTGCGTCAGAGTTGATAGCCATTTCTACATATTTTCCTTCCACATCTGTCAAATATAAAGCGCCATTGGACAACACTATGGTTACAACAAATGGCCCCTGCCAGTTTGGGGCGAACTTTCCTTTTGCCTCAGCCCAATAAGGTAGGATACGTCTCAACACCAACTGTCCTACTTCGAACTTCCGCGGACGGACTTTCTTGTTATATGCTCTTGCCATTCTTTGTTGGTACAACTGACCGTGACACACTGCTGCCAATCTCTTCTCATCAATCAAACTTAATTGTTCCAAGCGGGCTTTAACCCATTCAACATCATCAATCTCCGCCTCGGCGATGATCCGAAGGGACGAGATTTCAACCTCTGCGGGTATTACTGCTTCGGTTCCATACACCAATGAATAGGGAGTCGCCCCTACTGAAGTGCGGACAGTAGTGCGATAGCCTAACAGAGCAAAAGGTAGCTTTTCATGCCATTGCCTTGACCCTTCTACCATTTTCCGAAGTATTTTCTTGATGTTCTTGTTAGCTGCTTCGACTGCCCCATTTGCCTTGGGACGATATAGGGTGGAATTGCGGTGCGTGATCTTAAACTGCTGGCAAGTCTTTGCCATCAAATGACTGTTGAGATTTGCACCATTGTCTGTGATGATTACCTTCGGGATCCCAAACCGGCATATGATATTCGAATGCATGAAATCGACCACTGCCTTCTTAGTCACAGATTTGAAGGTTTTTGCCTCCACCCATTTAGTGAAATAATCAATAGCTACCAAAATAAACCTATGCCCATTTGATGCTGCTGGCTCGATCGGTCCAATGACATCCATTCCCCAAGCAACGAACGGCCATGGTGCTGACATTGTATGCAACTCAGATGGTGGAGAATGAATCAAATCTCCATGTACCTGACATTGATGACACTTGCGCACGAAACTGATGCAATCCCGTTCCATAGTAAGCCAATAATAACCTGCTCGGAGAATCTTCTTTGCCAATACATATCCACTCATATGAGGTCCGCAAACTCCCGCATGTACCTCAGCCATGATAACTGTAGCCTGTTTAGCATCCATGCATCTCAACAATCCTAGATCTGGAGTTCTCTTGTACAACACTCCTCCGCTGAAGAAAAATCCGCTTGCCAAGCGTCGAATTGCTCTCTTTTGATCCCCTGTAGCTTGTGCTGGGTACACTCCCATCCGAAGGTATTCTTTGATATCATGGAACCACGGCTCACCATCAAGCTCTTCTTCCACCATATTACAATAAGCATGCTGATCTCGGACCTGAATCTGTAGCGGATCCACAGAAGCCTTGTCTGGATGAAGCAACATTGACGCCAAAGTGGCCAAAGCGTCGGCAACCTCATTGTGAATCCTTGGAATGTGTTTGAAATTTATGGATCGAAACCGTTGACAAAGTTCATGCAAACACTGCCGATACGGTATGAGCTTCAAATCTCGTGTCTCCCATTCACCCTGAATCTGGTGTACCAGAAGATCCGAGTCACCCATGACCAAGATTTCCTGGACACCCATGTCTATAGCCAATCTCAATCCCAGGATACATGCCTCGTATTTAGCCATGTTATTGGTGCAACAGAAACGAAGTTGAGCAGTGACAGGATAATGTTGCCCCGTCTCAGATATCAGTACTGCCCCTATCCCGACACCCTTGGCGTTGGCGGCTCCATCAAAGAACAATTTCCATCCAGGCTTCTCGACTTGTTCTAATTCTTCAACATGCATTATCTCCTCGTCCGGGAAGTATGTTTTCAAAGGCTCATATTCATCATCAACTGGATTCTCAGCTAGATGATCAGCTAGTGCTTGTGCTTTCATTGCAGTCCGAGTCACGTAGACAATATCGAACTCCGTGAGCAAGATTTGCCATTTCGCCAGCCTCCCTATGGGCATGGGCTTCTGAAAAATGTACTTCAACGGATCTAACCGAGAGATGAGATAGGTGGTATATGCTGACAAGTAATGTTTCAACTTTTGCGCCACCCAGGTTAAGGCACAACACGTCCTCTGAAGTTGAGTGTACTTTACCTCATATGATGTGAACTTCTTGCTGAGGTAGTAAATTGCCTGCTCTTTCCTTCCTGTGATGTCATGCTGCCCCAGTACACAACCAAAAGAATTATCCAACACGGTCAGATAAAGGATCAAGGGCCTTCCCGGCTCCGGCGGAACCAACACAGGTGGACTAGCCAAATACTTCTTAATCTTGTCAAATGCTGACTGACATTCATCCATCCATCTGACCGCAGCATCTTTCTTTAACAGCTTGAAGATGGGCTCGCAAGTAGTTGTAAGCTGGGCAATGAACCTGCTGATGTAATTCAACCTGCCAAGCAAACTCATCACATCTTTCTTGTTCCTTGGCGGTGGTAGCTCCTGAATGGCTTTGATCTTAGACGGGTCTAACTCGATACCGCGCCGACTCACCACGAATCCCAATAACTTCCCAGATGGAACTCCAAACGCACACTTTGCTGGATGAAGCTTGAGGTTGTACCTGCGGAGTCTCTGGAAGAATTTCCTCAAGTCCCTGACATGGTCACATCGTTTCCTCGACTTTATGATCACGTCGTCCACATAGACCTCAATTTCCCGATGTATCATGTCATGGAACATGGTGGTCATCGCCCTCATATATGTTTCCCCTGCGTTCTTCAACCCAAACGGCATGACTCTATAACAATACGTTCCCCAAGGCATGATAAATGCTGTCTTTTCCGCATCCTCCTCATCCATCAAAATCTGGTGATAGCCCGCATAGCAATCCACGAAGGAACCAATCTCATGTTTGGCACAATTGTCAATCAATATGTGGATGTTTGGCAGTGGGAAGTTGTCCTTTGGACTTGCCTTATTGAGGTCACGATAATCTACGCACGCTCTGGTCTTTCCATCCTTCTTTGGCACAGGCACAACATTGGCTAACCAGGTGGGATACCGCGAGACCCGGATGACCTTTGCCTCAAACTGTTTGGTGACCTCTTCTTTGATTTTCACACTAATGTCTGTTTTAAATTTCCTTAGCTTCTGCTTGACAGGAGGGCATGCTGGATCAGTCGGCAGTTTTTGAACCACCAAATTAGTGCTTAAGCCTGGCATGTCGTCACACGACCATGCAAAAACATCCTTATACTCAAAAAGTGCTTTAATTATCTCTTCCCTAAGCTGTGGTTCCAAATGGACACTTATTTTCGTTTCCTGTACATTCTCCTGATCCCCTAAATTGATTGGCTCTGTGTCGTTCAGATTAGGTTTGGGTTTTTCTTCAAAGTGGCTCAATTCTTTACTGATTTCCTCAAAAGCTTCCTTATCATCATATTCTATTTCGTCCTTACACTCAACTTCTTGTATTATTATGTTCGAGTTTAGATTTGGCTTTTTAAGACTGGGCTGA
>NW_017674101.1:12813-37190 GCF_001879085.1 Nicotiana attenuata | reverse complement strand
GAGTGGTCCAGATTCCTTGGGGGAGGATTTGGCAATTTGGGTTCGATCGGGTTCAACATGCCCAACTGTCTTAGTCTGTGGTACAGGCTAGTGTAAGATTCACCCAAGGGAGTGAAAGTCTTCTTCTTTTGCAGTCTATCATTCTTAAATGCGGGATTGGGTCGAAAACCGGTTCCAGCGGGATTTCTGTAGGTTCTTGGGGGTGGGTAAGTGTTTTGAGCTGAGTAAGTATTTTGTGGAGTGGGTGCGCGCCATTGTGCATGAGTAGGAGGTTGGGGATATGTTTGGGCATGGTGGACAAAGAAATGGGGAGCGGGAGGTGGGTAATAATGCTGCGGTGGGTGTGGGTAGGTTTGGGGGTGAGGGCGAAGTTGATAATATGGCGACGGACCTCTAGACCAAGCTCTCGATTCCACTACTGCCACTTCTTCTTTCTTCTTCTTTCCCAATACGCCTCCGCTGCTGCTCTGAATAGCTTGAGTAGTTGCTTTGATTGCTGAATAACTCATAATCTTGTTAGACTTGAGACCCTCTTCCACCATACTTCCCATTTTCACGACCTCGTTGAAAGTTTTCCCCACTGCGGACACCAGATGACCATAATAGGTTGGCTCCAAAGCCTGAAGGAAATAATCAACCATCTCATTCTCTTTCATTGGAGGATCGACTCTCGCTGCCTGCTCTCTCCACCGAAAACCATACTCTCTAAAGCTTTCTCCAGGCTTCTTCTCTATTTTAGTTAGCGACAGACGATATGGGACAATTTCGAGATTGTACTGAAAATGACATGCAAATGCTTGAGCCAGGTCGTCCCAGGTGTACCATCGGGCATGGTCCTGTCGTGTGTACCACTCCAACGCTGCTCCACTTAGACTTTGACTAAAGTAAGCCATTAATAGCTCATCTTTTCCCCCAGCTCCTCTCATCTTGCTGCAGAATCCTCTTAAGTGGGCCACCGGATCACCATGGCCATCATATAAGTCAAATTTGGGTAACTTGAATCCTGCTGGCAACTGGACGTCAGGAAACAGGCACAGGTCCTTATAGGCTACACTCACTTGTCCTCCGAATCCCTGCATATTTTGGAATGACTGTTCTAGGCTCTTGACCTTTCGGATCATTTCATCTTGCTCAGGGTTTTTGGGAGGCTTTTCTTCTTCAGCTGAGAGATCAAGGCGGGGAGTGTAAGGGTATGGTTCTGGGGGTTTGAAAGTGGCTTCGGGTGGGTAGTACTGGTTATCATCAGTTTGGAACACAGGTTCGCTAGATGACCTGTGTAGCGTGGCAGGTGGGGGAGCCACGAACACTGGAGCGATTGGTGGTGGAGGACATGGGATTTGTTTGGGTGGTGGGGGTGGTGGTGTTTGAGAGGTGGTTCCGTAGTACTGCTGGTAAGTAGGGAAGGCAAGAGATGAGTTCACTGTGGGAGGATCTTGAGGCTGAGCTGGTGGTGGGAGGTAAGTGGGGTTAGCAGGATAGGCTGGTGGTGGATGTCCCTTCGACCAGGCCTGGTACATCTCGGCCATTTGTTGCTTCAGTTTATATATCTCCTCCCTCATTGCATTAACGTCCACTACTTCCTCCTCCCTGGATGGGTCGACAATGCTTGCTTCTAAATCCTGATTGACCATGTTGGACTTGTCCTTAGAGCGGATGTTGTAAGGATGTGTTGCCAGAATGCCAGTCAACTTAACCACTTGCCTGGACTCATCAACAACAACTTTGTTAGCGGTTAGGGCATTAACAGATAGATAACCGCACATTGATGGGTGAATGCACCTAAGTAGTTAACCATTTCTATTATGCCTTTGCTCGGTCACATGCGTCATCCTGGCTTGCCAATTGTAAGCTTTCTCTTCTTTTTCCTTCAAGATTAATTTTCTACTCTTTTCTTTCTTTGTTTTGCTTTCCCTCTTTTGGTTTTCTTTTCTTTTTCTGTCCTTTCTCATGTTTTTACCCCTTTTTATTATTATGGTCGAATCCTAATGGAGATTGCCTACATATTACGCCCCCGCGTGAACCAGACCAAGCGCAGTTCGTAAAAAATAATGGTAAAGCAGAAGCAAACATATTTTTGGGACTTTCAATTTTATTGATAGCAACTACGTCTATTACAAAGACTCAAGCGGACAGATTAAACAACCGACAGATTCTAATGCAGAGAATGACTACAGACTCCGCCCTCCCTATCAAAAATACAAACTCAATCAACTGACTGACTTTAAATGAAAAGGAAATACAGACTCCAACAGAAGCGGAAATACGGACTCAAATGGCAAACTCTAGTTAAAAAGAAATACAGACTCAAAAGACGATCATGAATACATTAAAGCTCCTGGTGCCCGCGGGACATCGTTCGGTCTCGCCGCGGGCCTATATGCAAGTTCCCCTTGAAGTCTGTCCAGGTCAATCATTATCTGCTTCACAAATATCATTACTGATGCAAAGAAGGTGGTCCGGGTCATGTTCTCGCACATTTGGCATCTCCTGGTAATAGAATGAGCAACGGTTAAGATTCTCTCTCTGATTCTGCCTTTTTCTTGAAGCAACCGCCCTATCTGTTGGGTCCTAGCTTCCAAAGTTTGCTCAGTTACATGGCTTTGTTCCCGGAGGTGTTGCAAGTCCATTTCTAACTGTGCCAATGCCATGTAGCACTGCTCTCTTTCGACTTTGAATTCTTTTGCCTGTTTGATCATTCTGTTTTCTGTGGCAATGACCTTTTTCTTTAATCCTGTGACCTCATTGTCGTATTCTTCTTCCAACTGTTTAACCATGCGGGCCCGTTCTTCCGCGTTTTTAGCCAATTGTTTCCGAACCCCAGCTAATTCCTTTTCCGCTTTGTTGAGGTCAAAACTGTAGTCATTTACTTTTTGCCTTAGATTTCCTATAAGCTTTGTATCTTTGGCACTTCTGACAGGGTTGTCGGCCTCTAACTTCATCTTTTGGATTTGGGCTCGTAAGGCTTCATTCTCTTTGGCCAATTGTTTTCTCTCACCTTCGTCAGCCGCGGCTTGCAAGCTATTTTCAAATCGGAGGTCTTGCGATGATTAACCAAGTACTCATTTTCTTTAGCTAACCAAGCCCACTGTTCTTGCGATGATTCAGCAAACTCCCGGATGTGAGGTCTTTTAGCTGGCCTTTCGTGCTCATATTCTCTTCTATACCAAGCAAGGTATCCTGGCGACACTTCGCCTTTGGCCCGATCCTGTACGCAAGTATCCTCTTTTAAGTATTGGCATTCATTCCAGATCTGGCGGACTCTTGCTTCTGGGCACTATCCGTCAGGGCTAATTTCTACCACCTGGGCACCAAGATCGCCATCTTTCGGCACTATTTGACACCTCCCGAGTTGCCTTAAATCCCGGTACGGGGCGTAGGGCTGGATGCTCTTAAGACCTATCAAAAGGAAGTGCGGCCCCGTTGCTGGCATATATATGATTTCATTGACAGGCAACCATCCAAACGTCCACTCTATCTGACTAGCGGTGAGGGATCGAAAGTATGAAGTCCAACCCGTGAATCCCTCGGGCAAGCTGATCCCCTTAATCCTTGTGTAAAACTCTTCTATACATGTCTTCTATGTAGACCCATAACTCAGGAACTGAGGACGATGGCACAAGTGTTCAGTCATCCACATCTGCAACAATAAATTGCACCCCTCGAAGAAATCTCCCCCGGCTTTGCAAGCTGTAAGAGCGCGGAAGATTTCGGCTAATATCATGGGCGCAAGGGTGCTTTTGTCTTGGGTGAGTAGAGTGCTGACGACTCCGGCTATTTTTATGTCAATGTTTCCATCTCTCCTTGGAAATACCACAAGCCCCAAAAAGACCACCATAAAGGCAAAACGCCTATGCTCCTCCCATTTTTGGCGGTTCCTTTTGCTACATATCTTGTTTTCCGGGTTGTCGAAACCTCCTACATGGCCATATCTGTGATATATGAATTGTGGCGTACAAAAGCCATTTGCCAAATCTGCATTGTGGATCGTCCTGCTTATTTTCAGCGAGTCTAAAAATCTGTGCACAGCCACAGGTCTCGGGGCCACCAAGTATTTATGCTGTAAAGGAACCTCATCTTTTCCGATGTAGCCGGCTATTTCCTCCAATGTCGGGGTCAACTCAAAGTCCGAGAAATGGAAAACGTTATGTGCCGGGTCCCAACAGGTGACCAGCGCTCTGATGATGTCTCCCCGAGGCACAATCTCTAACAAACCGGTAAGCCCTTTCAAATATTTTTTGACCTCATCTTGCCCTTCTCCTCCTAAGTCGTTCCACCACAGACGCAACTCCAAAGGGATTTTATGCATGATTGAAAAAGGTTCATTTTGAGTCGTGCTCATCCTGCACATTTATTAAGGTGATTTAATCACTTATTTGACCTAACAATGAAAACTGGCACTATTTTTGTTCAAATTTCCAATTTAAAACGAATGACCGGTTTTGCAAGTACGGCCTTTCAGCACTTCGGGGAGAAGATTTTAAGGCTGTGCCTGCTGACCACTGAAACGGACTCAAAGTGGCTGTTCTTGCAAAAACAGCCTTCCGGCGCCCTTTTGGGGACATTCGGCTTATTTTAAGCAAGAATGGCGGCACCCGACTTATTCATGACGAAATTTAAAATAAATTGGCATTTTTGGCTATTTTTGAAAAAAGGGAGGTTGGACCCGATGAGGGTTGCCTACGTATCTCACATCCGGTGAGAATCAAACCTGCGTAGTTCGGGCAAATAAAACTAACTATTTTCGAAAACTAAACTCTTTTTTATTTTTGTGGCAAATTCACTATTTCTGAAAGCAAGACTCTTTTTATATTTTCTTTTTAGTGGCAAATAAAACAAACTAATTTGAAAATAAAACTCTTTTTTTTCTTTTCCATTGGCAAACAAAACAAACTAAAAAAAACTACTTTTCTTCTTTTTCTTTCATTTTCTCAAAAATCCGGCAGCATTTCGGCACTACTTGGACATTGGTTTTTCTATTATAGGTAATTAACTCTCCATACTGCTATTTTCTCTTTTTCTCTCTCTTTTTTTTCAATATTGCCCAGATATTCAAAGCCGGTCAGCATGCGAGTCCAAAACAGATAAATGCACAAATAGGATGCATCAGGATGGTCCATTATTCCGGGTACACCTGTCCTAGACGGACCCAACCCCTGTGTTGAGTCCCCTAAGTCAAAATGCACGTGATGCAGATAAGCGTTCCTACTAGGGATCCGGCATGAGGTCAAGTTATTCTAAGTTCAAAACCTGGGTATAGGTTCTAGACTGTGTACCCGAGCGGACAACTCGAGTCGAGGAGGGGGCTACATACCGGGGACCCGCGGGATCGTCCGGCTTAGTAACTGGTCCGGCCTCTTTCTTATTTCAAGGTATGCACTAACAGAATAGGGAGTCTCAACCAGTAAGCACATCCCCGGAGGTGAGAAGAGAAGGGTTTCGGCACAGTATATATATACAATTCAGATAATATCAAGCGGTAAAGCATTTAGCACATTTAGCAGGAAACATGTAGGAAAATCAGATAAAGCCAAACATAACAATTATTCTAAGCTCGAATTCTTAAACCCTGAACCGAAGTTCTGGGTTTGTGTCCCCAGCAGAGTCGCCAGAGCTGTCACACCTCCTTTTTACCCACACCCGCGAGGGCGTAAAGGAGTTTTTCCACTTAAAGGACAATCGGAACAGGATTTGTTTATTAAGATTCAGAGTCGCCACTTGGGAAATTAATGGTGTCCCAAGTCACCGGTTGAATCCGAACCGAGGAAATTATGACTCTTTTAACAGTCTGCGAACCAGAAATTCAGGCAAGGAATTCTGTTAACCCGAGAGAAGGTGTTAGGCATTCTCGAGTTCCGTGGTTCTAGCACGGTCGCTCAACTGTCATGTTTAGCTTATTTATTTGATTTTAATACATGTTTTAACCTATATGCTTTTAACTTTGAACCGCTTTTATTATTATTATTTTAAGGGAATTGCAACGTCGTGAAAACATGTCTCGAATCGCATCACATAAATGCACCCGCGATTTTTGACACATTTCGACTTCGTTGAGATTTGGATTTGGGTCACATAAATGTGCACCCGTGTTTAAGAAGGTAAGGTTATTAAAAACGCGCCTAAAGTGACTAACGTGTTATTATCTTTGGGGAAGGCCGTGAAATTCGCTAAACGGCCTATCCCGAAGTTTAGGTATTTTAGTATAACATTTATCGAGGTCCCCGCCATTTGTTTGTTTGGTGTAGCGAGGCTCATCTCGTTTTATTTTTAAAAGGCAAACCTAAAAGCAACTATGATTCTCTATTTTTATTTGTCTCTAATAATAAAAGAAGAAACCCTAATTATTTATTATTGTTTAAAAGCTACTATATTTAGGGTCTATGAGCTCATATAAATTCAAATCTTCATCCAACTTGGGCCTTGGACACAGCCCGCTTAAAATCAAAAGTCCAAGTATGCACAAGGCAGGCCAGCCATGAGCGAGGCCAAGGTTCAAATGGACATATGACTGGGACAGGATCTGGGCTTTCTATGAAAGCACTGAGGCCCAAACTGCCCTGAAATGGACCGTCTATCCCTGGTCGCTAACTAAGCCCAACCTCAATTCAAATTAGACAAAGAATCTCTGAACCTTTCCAGTTATTCGAAGCATTAATAAATCAATGTTCAGGCTCATTAACTTGCAAATAATAAAGCCATCCCACATTTTATTCAAATCCTCGCTTGACACATTTTATATGCTAATCTCAACAAAATTCAAAACAATTGTACGTCTAAACATGACTGATTTGGATTAAAATTCAGATTCATTGTTAATCTAATTACCCGCTACTGAGTTCCTGGACGTTACCAAAGGCACAACAAACTGAGAAAATTGAGTTTTAACAGAGTAATCATGAGTGAATCTACTGGTATCAACTACTGCAGTACAAGGCTATTTGAAACGTTGTTTTTCAACTTGAAATCATGATTAACATAGATATCATATATCGATCCAGCAGTTAATTGTGAATTCAAACCAATTCTGATTTTGTTAATAAAACATGAAACTAGGACCAGCATTAGACCATACTAAGACTACGGGTGGACAATCACGGGTTTAACAGTCCAAATGTTCAAGTCATACAGTCCAGTTAAACACATTCCAATCAAAAATAAACTACAAATCTAACCTATAGTTAACTGTTATTACATCATGATCCAACTAATGTGACAATTATTATTACACATTCCAGTCACAATTTGAAATATGACTTCATTTCATTCCAATTGAAGGTTACATCAGGGCATATTCAAATGTGTACCTGAAAATCAAGTCGAAATGAGACAGAAGAAGAGAGTCAGCAGCAATACAATTCGCAGCAGCAAAACCAGTAGTGAATCAACCCAGTATATGATGTCAAATGACCCAGAAGAGGTTTCACACCAAATCAAACACAAAACCCAATCGAAACCGCTTGAATAGACCAACACATTGACAAATTCAGCTTATATGAACCTAAATTGACTCGAAATAGACTCGGTAAATGAACTGAATCTCCAGCAGCCAAGTATTAGCCTAGGAAATGAGAATCACTATCTAAGAGCTGAAACTATCCTAAAACTCCTAATGAAACAGTACTTTTTTCTGGATTTTTGAAGGTTTTCTATTTTTTTTGCGTTTTTGAATATTTGAATTTCAAAATCAGACTTGGAGATTAGAGAGAGTTTCTGGAGGGGAATCTTTTTGGAGACTCCCAAAACTTGTGAGTGAAGGCAAAGGTCATGCCATTTTATAGGCACAAATGAGGGCTAGCCTCAGATTTTCTAATTTCCCTTTAGTCCTTCTTTTTAAATTCAGTTTTACCCACATAGTCCCTTAGTTATTGACTTGTTACTCAACTTAGTACACTTAANCTTGTTACTCAACTTAGTACACTTAATGCCTGATATTTTACCAAAGACCCCCATCTAGAAGCTTCTAGGAAGTTGTATTTCAGTTATTACTAGATTCCCTGCATGAAATTCCCTGAACTACCCTTTTACTAGTCTGAAATTACTAAGTCTAGTCAAACTAACCCCTATCCTTCTTACCTTAGTCAAATAACTATGGTTAAGTGTTTGACAAGAGCTGAAAAATTCAACTAAGTTTAAACCAATCCTAAATTAAACTAATCATCCGAGCTAACTAATCAAAGTGTGGCAATTGATTTTAACTAAGCTGTTAACCCAGACTGAATTTATTCACTAAACCAAACAGCAATTCAATTGAAATTAATGTCAAATAGTCATGAACTACCCAAGCACAAAATCAAGCCTCAATTAACATGGAGAAAACTTGATCAAATGAAGAAGAACAAACAGAACAAACGTGAAAATGAACCTAGCACACTGAACAGGAATTAAGAATAGATTCGTGCTATTAACTATCAGTGAATTAGAACTCAAACAAACATAAAAACGAACAAATAAGAACAAACGAATTCAATTACTGATACTAGACAGATTGTCAAACAAAACGAAAAGAACGAAACCTATATTAATTAATCAGGAAGAGATGATAGTCGTGGAGGAAAAACTAATAGAAGAAAAAGAAAACTCACCTATGAAGTTCTAGGGTTCAGCTGCTCTGAGATCTAAAATTCGGGCAATTCCAACGATGTTTGAAGGAATCCAATTGGGGGCTCGTGAAAAGGAAGATGAGAGGAGTGTAGGGTATAACTTTGAGGAAGTTTGGAAGGCAGCGCCGCCGTGGGCGGCGGAGGCGGCGCCTAGGGTTTGGGTTATTTGACCAATTTGACGGGGATTTAGGGTAAGTGGGAGGTGGATTCGGAAAGAGGGGAACGAGGAGAGGGGATGATGTGAATTTGGGAGGCTTTGGACAACTGCCGCCGCCGTAGGCGATTTCCGGCGGCGGCGTGCGGTGGTGTTACAGGGTCTGTGAGGTGGGGTGCGTTTGAGACGATGAAGCGGGGGGGGGGGGGGGGGGTTGACACGGTTCGGACACTAATATACCTAGGAGTCCCTACTTCAGAACCGTTCGATTAGAAGAACATTGACGGCTCGGGTTCGATCTAGCCTAAAACGCGGTTGTTTGGATAAATGGGGGCCGGGTATTTTGGGAGCGGGTTTTGGGCTGGGTGTGGGGATTGTTTGGACGAGTATGGGGGTAATTAGTTTGGGTTGGGCGAGCAATGGGATTGGGTTGTCATTTGGGCCTAGGTAATTTAGCCCAATTTTCTGCAGTCTTTTCCCTTCTTTATTTACTCCTTTTGTTTGTTTTTCTTGTTTTTTATTTACTTTGCTTTTGTATTTCATTTTCGTTTTTGTATTATTTTTTTTTTGTATTTTTATCTTGTGCTTTTTTCTGATTTATAAAAATGTACAAATTAAAACAAAGGCCTAATTAAACTATTTAACTCCTAAAATTATTTAAAGACAAATACAACAATTATCAATTACAAGTGCTTAGGAACTATTTTTTTGTGGTTTTCTTTAAATTTTGTTCTAAAACAAATTAATACCTAGTTAATACTAAAATTGTGAAATTATTTTTGTATTTTTTAATATGAATTATCATGCAATCAATTAACACCAAATTCAACAACATCCTCAAAAATTGTAAAATCATTTTATTTGAAATTTTTGGAATAATTTGCTTAGGGCAAAAATCACGTGCTCACAGATATGACCGTGACGCAGTATGAGATGAGATTCTGCGAGTTGGCCCATCATGCTATCTGGCTAGTTCCCACGGGTAGGGAGAGGATCAGGAGGTTTGTTGATGGCCTCACTTATCAGCTACAAATTTTTCTAACCAGAGAGAGGGTATTTGGCACTTCTTTTGAGGAGGTGATTGACATTGCCAGAGAGATAGAGTCAGTTCGCTGCTAGGAGCGAGTTGAGAGGGAGGCCAAGAGTCCTCGGGGATATGGTAGTTTTGGTGGTGTGCCTTCTGGGGGTCAGTTCTAGCACGGCAGAGGCCTTTCATTTAGACATGCTCAGTCAGCTCGTTCGGGTCACCGTGGTGGATCATCTGGCCATGGTTCTCACAGTTAACATCAGGGTCACTTATCTCTCAGTGCCCTTCCAGCTCAGAGTTCAACTCATGCACCATCAGTTCAGGGTTTATTTATGCCTGGTTCTTCTAGTGGGTATCTCGGTGCTCGGGGCTCCCTTTAGTCCCCATTGCCAGTGGCCGATAGAAGCTGCTTTGAATGTGGAGATTTGGGTCATATCAAGAGGTTTTGTCCCCGCCTTACGGGAAGTTCATCCCATCAGAGGAGTCAGCCTTTAGCTTCAGCACCAGTTATTTCCCCATCCGCCAAGCCAGCTCGGGGTGCAGGTCAGTCAGCTAGGGGTCACCCTAGAGGGGAAGGCCGATTAGGTGGCGGTCAGGCCCATTTTTATGTACTCCCAGCCAGATCAGATGCTGTGATTACAGGTATTGTCTCAGTCTACCACAGAAATACCTCTATATTATATGACCCTGGTTCCATTTTTTCATATGTGTCATCATATTTTGCTCATTATTTGGATACGCCCCGCGAGTCTCTTGTTTCATCTGTTCATGTATCTACCCCGGTGGGCGATACTGTTGTTGTGGACCACATATATCGGTCTTGTGTGGTGACTATTGGGGGTTTGGATACCCGAGTGGACCTCTTGTTGCTTAGTATGGTTGATTTTGATGTGATATTGGGCATGGATTGGTTATGTTCGTGTCATGCTATTTTGGACTGTCATGCTAAGACAGTGACGTTGACTGTGCCGGGGGTGCCACGGATTGAGTGGCGAGGTTCGACGGATTATGTTCCGAGTAGGGTGATTTCATACTTGAAGGCCCAGCGGATGGTTAGGAAGGGTTGTCTTTCTTATTTTACCTTTGTGAGGGATATCAGTGCCGAGACTCCTAGTATCAATTCAGTTCTGGTAGTGAAGGACTTCCCGGATGTGTTTCCTACAGACTTGCCGGGCATGCCACCGGACAGGGATATTGACTTTGGTATTTATTTTGGTGCCGGGCACTCAGCCCATTTCTATTCCCCTGTGTCGTATGATACCGGGGAGTTGAAGGAGTAGCTTCAGGAACTCCTTGATAAGGGGTTTATTCGGCCTAGTGTGTCACCGTGGGGTGCGCCTGTCCTATTTGTGAAGAAGAAGGATGGCACTATGAGGATGTGCATTGATTACAGGTATTTGAACAAAGTCATAAGCAAGAACAAGTACCCTTTGGCAGGTATTGATGATTTATTTGACCAGCTTCAAGGAGCGAGAGTGTTCTCCAAGATTGATCTCCGGTCAGGGTATCACCAGCTGAAGATCAGCAACTCGGACATCCTTCAGACACCTTTCAGGACCCGATACAATCATTATGAGTTCCTTGTGATATCTTTTGGGCTGACCAATGCCCCAGCAGCGTTCATGCATTTGATGAACAACGTGTTTCAGCCTTTATCTCAACTCGTTTGTTATTGTATTCATTGATGATATTCTGGTGTACTCACATAGTCAGGAGGAGCACGCTGAGCATTTGAGAGTTGTATTGCGTTTGAGGGAGGAGAAGCTTTATGCAAAGTTCTCCAAGTGTGAGTTTTGGCTCACTTCAGTGGCGTTCCTGGGGCACATGATGTCTAGTGAGGGTATTCAGGTTGATCCAAAAAAGATAGAGGCAGTTCAGAGTTGGCTCAGACCGTCCTCAGCCACAGCGATTTGCTGCTTTCATGGTTTGGCGGGTTATTACCGTCGGTTCGTTCAGGGCGTTTCATCTATAGCATCACCCTTGGCCAAGTTGACTCAAAATGATGCTCCTTTCAGGTTGTCGGATGAGTGTGAGGTGACCTTTGAGAAGCTCAAGACTGCATTGACCACAGCTCCAGTGTTAGTTTTGCCATCACCTTCAGGTTCTTATACAGTATATTGTGTTGCTTCTTGGGTTGGCATCGTGTGTGTGTTGATGCAGAAGTGTAGAGTGATTGCTTATGCCTCTCGTTAGTTGAAGCCCCATGAGAAGAACTACCCTGTTCATGATTTGGAGTTGGCTGCCATTGTTCATGCATTGAAGATTTGGAGGCATTATCTCTATGGTGTGTCTTGTGAGGTATTTACCGAACATCGTAGCCTCCAGCACTTGTTCAAGCAGAAGGATCTCAATTTGAGGCAGCGGAGATGGTTGGAGCTGCAAAAGGACTATGATATTACTATCTTGTACCATCTGGGAAAGGCCAATGTGGTGGCCGATGCCTTGAGTAGGAAGGCGGTGAGTATGGACAGTCTTGCTTTTATTCCTGTTGAGGAGAGACCTCTTGCTGATGATATTCAGGCTTTGGCCAATCGGTATGTGAGGTTAGATATTTCAGAGCCCAGTCAGATCTTAGCTTGTGTGGTTTCTCGGTCTTCATTGTTTGATCGTATCAGAGAGCGCCAGTATGATGATCCTCATTTGCTTGTCCTCAAGGACAAAGTTTAGCACGACGATTCCAGAGATATTACTATTGGTATTGACGGGGTATTGAGGATACAGGGCCGGATGTGTGTGCCCAATGTAGATAGGCTTCGGGAGTTGATTCTTGAGGAGGCCCATAGCTCGCGGTATTCCATCCATCCGGGTGCCGCGAAGATGTACCAGGATTTGAGACAACACTATTGGTGGAGGAGAATGAAGAAGGATATAGTGGGATTTGTAGCTCGGTGTCTCAATTGTCAGCAGGTGAAATAGGAGCATCAGAGACCGGGAGGCTTACTTCAGCAGATGGATATTCCAGAGTGGAAGTGGGGGTGGATCACCATTGATTTTGTAGTTGGCTCCCACGGACTTTGAGAAAGTTAGATGCTATTTGGGTGATTGTGGATCGGCAGATCAAGTCTGCGCACTTCATTCCTGTGTGTACTACCTATTCTTTAGAGCGGTCAGTTGAGATTTATATCCTAGAGATTGTTCGCCTGCATGGTGTCCCAGTTTCCATCATTTCAGATAGAGGTACTCCGTTTACATCGCAGTTTTGGAGGGCCGTGCAACGAGAGTTAGGTACTCAGGTTGAGTTGAGCACAACTTTTCACCCTCAGACGGACGGGCAGTCCAAGCGCACTATTCAGATATTGGAGGACATGTTGCGCGCTTGTGTCATTGATTGTGGGGGTTTATGGGACCAGTTTCTACCGCTCGTAGAGTTTGATTACAATAATAGTTATCAGTCGAGTATTCAGATGGCTCTATATGAGCCTTTATATGGGAGACGGTGTAGATCTCCAGTAGGTTGGTTTGAGCCGGGCGAGGCTAGGCTTTGGGTACAGACTTGGTACATGATGCTTTGGACAAGGTGAAAGTGATTCTGGAGCGGCTTCATACAGCACAGCCAGGACAAAAGAGTTATGTTGACAGAAAGGTTTGTGATGTGTCTCACATGGTCGGGGAGAAGGTCCTACTAAAGGTTTCACCTATGAAGGGTGTTATGAGATTTGGGAAGAAGGGAAAATTGAGCCCTCGGTTCATTGGGCCGTTAGAGGTGCTTCAGAGGATTGGGGAGGTGGCTTATGAGCTCGCTTTGCCACCTAGCTTGTCGAGGGTGCATCCTGTATTTCATGTTTCCATGCTCCGGAAATATATCGGCAATCCGTCTCATGTTTTGGATTTCAGCACGATTCAGTTAGACGGTGATTTGACTTATGACATGGAGCCAGTGGCTATTTAGGAGCGGCAGGTCCAAAAGTTGAGATCAAAGGATATAGCTTCAGTGAAACTGCAGTGGAAAGGGCGGCCCATGGAGGAGGTTACTTGGGAGATCGAGCAGAAGATGCGAAGCAAATATCCACACCGGTTTGAGGTTCCAGGTATATTTCTAGACTCGTTCGAGGATGAATGTTTGTTTAAGAGGGGGGGGGATGTAACGACCCGACCGGTCGTTTCATGAGCTATAGCCTCATTTTTCCTATTTCTGCTTCTTTATGCGTTGTTCAACTGTAATGTGTGGTATCGAATTGGTTGGTTCGGATTTAGAGTGGTTTTGGATAGGAATGAGATACTTAGTCTCCTATTTTGAAGTTAAGTTGGAAAAGTCAACACGGATGTTGACTTATGAGTAGATGGTCTCGGATGTGAATTCTGACGGTTTAGTTAGCTCTATTAGGTAATTTTGGACTTAGGAGCGTGTTCGGAATGTAATTTGGGGGTCCGTGGTAGATTTAGGCTTGAATTGGCGAAATTGGAAATTTGGCGTTTCTCGACCGGCAGTGAAAATTTTGATATCGGGGTCGGAATGAAATTTTGGAAATAGGAGTAGGTCCGTAGTTTCATTTGTGACGTGTGTCCAAAATTTCAGGTCATCCGGAAGAGGTTTGATAGGTTTCGGCATCGTTTGCGGAATTCGAAAGTTTAGAAGTTCTTAGGCTTGAATCCGATGGTGATTTTGTGTTTTGATGTTGTTTGGAGTGTTTCGAAGGTTTGAATAACTTTGAATAGTGGTATATGACTTGTTAGTATTTTTGGTTGAGGTCCCGAGAGCCTCGGGATGATTGCGGATGGTTAGCAGAAGAGTTGGATATTGGTTTGAGTAGCTGAAGTTGCTGCTTTTGTCATATCCGCACCTGCGGATTGGGGACCGCAGGTGCGAGGTCCGCAGAAGCGGAATTTGATCGCAGAAGCGGAGACGGATCGTAGGAGCGGAAGTTAGACCGCATCTGCAAGCCCGCAGGTGCGTGGCCTGGGGCGCAGGTTCGGAAGCTGGGAACTTAAGTAAAATGCGCAAAAGCGGCGTTTGGACTGCAGGTGCGGTCCTGCAGGTGCGTGAATTTGGTCGCAGATGCGGAAGTGCTGGGCAGAATGTATAAAAAGGCCCCTTCGGGAATTTTGGTCATTCTTCACCATTTTTCATCCGGATTTGGAGCTTTTGGGAGCAATTTGAAGAGGGATTCAAGGGGGTTTTCACTGAGGTGAGTAATTTGAGCCCTAATACTCGTGATTATGGTAGTTTTCTATGGTTTAATCATGTAATTAGTGGTGATTAAGGGTGAAATGATGGTTAGGGCTTGGGATTTTGGAGAGTTTTGATTGAGGGTTTGAGGGGTCAAATGGAGTCGGATTTTGATAAATCTTGTATGTATGGACTCGTGGGTGGAAGGAGTTTCTAGTTTTGTGATTTTTGTTAGATTCTGAGATGTAGGCCTGGGGGGGGGGGGGGTGGTTGGGTTTTGGTGAATTTCGGGATTTTGGTTTGAATTGATGTTTTTCATTTGGAATTGATTCCTTGGCCTATATTGATTGCGTTGCATTGCTTTTGGTTAGATTCGTGACGTTTGGAGGCCGATTCCAGAGGCAAAGGCGTAGCGGAGTAGGATTTGGCTTGGTTCGAGGTACGTAATGCTTCCAATCTTGGTTCCGAGGGTTCGAAACCCCGAAGTATGTGTTATATAATTAAATATTATGGTGACGCAAATGCCAAGTGACGAGCGTGTGGGCGTGCACCGTGAGAATTGTGGCCTGGTTCATTCCATGGCACCGCTTAGTGACTCTTTCTTGTTGATATTTTTTTTGTGATTATATGATTAAGGAAATGAACTGTAAATCATGCTAATTATCATGTTAGGGATGCACGCCAATACTGTTGAGACCCGAGTGGTCATTTCTTGCTGTCATCTCATTAGTTTCATTGATATTCTGTACTCAGTCTTGTTCATGCATATCATATCATGTCTCAGTCTCGGTTGTTGTTATTTGGCACATCATATCATTGTTTCGGGCTAGTTCATGGCATTGTGAGCTCGTGTGTGCGAGACTGGAGAGTGATGACTGAGTGAGGCTGAGAGCTTGATTATGAGTGACAGTTATGGGATCGGGCTGCACGTCGCAGCGGATTATTGATTATGCCTTCATTGGCTTGTTATAGCGCTGGGGCTGAAAGGAGCCCCTCCGTAGTCTACTCACCCTAGTGAGCGCGGATGATATTATTAAGGGATGGATTTCTCTGGACATGGATTTGTCGGAAGTATTGATACCTGGAGATGGATTTCTCCTCAGGGTTGGATTACCCTTGTTCCTCGGTATCGGTTGACTTGAAGTCAGTGTTGTGTATATATTCCGGGATGGATTTCCCTAGGTCGGATGGCCATATGCGGTACCGAGTGGTTGAGCACACGGTGCTTTTTCATACATTTCTGGCATTTACATGTAGAGATTTATTGAGCTTTATGCTTCACATTGCTCGGATTGGTATTTTGCTTTACTGTTGAGTTGAATAATTAAATTGCCAGCATGCCTACTTTAGTGTACAATTTAAATGTGTTATAATTGTTGAGGTTTAGTTCGACACTACCTGTCAGTCATAGTTTGGACTTGTTACTTACTGAGTTGGTGTACTCATGTTACCCCCTGCACCTTGTGTGCAGATCCAGATATCTCAGGTCACGGTAGCAGCTGTTGACTATTCCAGTCACAAATTATCACCGGAGATAGCGAGGTAGCTGCTTGGCGATCGCAGTTCCGCCTTTCTCCTCCTTTATCTTCCTTCTAGTATACTTTGGCTACTTTCAAACTATTTTGGTCTTGTTATGCTTCGGAAAAATTGTAGTATTGCTCATGACTTAGTGACACCTGAGGTCGGGCTTATATTTCCGCATTTTGGTTTTATTTTGACTTTATATCTTTTATGGAAATTTTAGTTGAAAAAGGTTATTATTTAAATTTTTAATGAAATGTTGAACTATTTTGGGAATGTGTCGGCTGGCCTAGTTCCATGTTAGGCACCATCACGACCGGATTGGTTTTGGGGTCCTGACAGAAATGCTGTGCTCAACTCGACCCGTGTACCCAACTCACGCTGTACTGCTCTCCGGAAATATGAGGTAAACTTCCTACCTCGATCAGAAATGATAGACATGGGCACACCATGAAGACGAACGATCTCATGGATATAGTTCTCTGCCAACTGCTCCGAAGAATAGGAAACTGCCATAGGAATGAAATGCGCTGACTTGGTCAGTCTATCCACACTAACCCAAACTGCGTCGAACTTCCTCTGAGTCCGCGGGAGTCCAACAATAAAATCCATAGTGATATGCTCCCACTTCCACTCAAGAATCTCAATCTTCTGAAGAAAACCACCAGGTCTTTAATGCTCGTACTTTACTTGCTGACAATTCAAACACCGAGCTACATACGCAACGATATCTTTCTTCATCCTCCTCCACCAATAATGTTGCCGCAAGTCTTGGTACATCTTAGCGGCGCCCGGACGAATAGAATACCGGGAACTATGGGCCTCCTCTAGAATCAACTTACAAGGCCCATCCACATTAGGCACACAAACACGACCCTGCATCCTCAAAACTCTATCATCTCCAACTGTAACCTGCTTGGCATCACGGTGCCGCACTGCGCCCCTAAGGACAAGCAAATGAGGATCATCATACTGCCGCTCCCTGATACGCTCAAACAAGGATGACCGAGCGACTCTACAAGCTAGAATTTTGCTGGGATCAGAAACATCCAACCTCACGAACTGATTGGCCAAAGCCTGAACGTCCAAAGCAAGCAGTCTCTCACTGACTAGAATATATGCAAGGCTGCCCATACTAGCTGACTTCCTACTCAAAGCATCGGCCACCACATTGGCCTTCCCAGGATGATACAAGATGGTGATATCATAGTCTTTCAATAGCTCCAACCATCTCCTCTACCTCAAATTGAGCTCCTACTGCTTGAACAAATACTCCAAACTCTTATGATCCGTGAACACCTCACACGACACGCCATATAGATAGTGCCTCGAAATCTTCAGCGCGTGAACAATGGCTACTAGCTCCAAGTCATGAACTGGATAATTCTTCTCACGAATCTTCAACTGCCGCGAATCATATGCAATAACCTTGCCACCTTGCATCAATACCGCACCAAGTCCAATACGAGATGCGTCCAAATACACTGTATAGGGCCTTGAACTTGTGGGCAACACTAACACCGGCGCCGTAGTCAAAGCGGTCTTCAGCTTCTGAAAACTCGCCTCACACTCGTCCGACCACCTGAACAGGGCATCCTTCTGGTTCAACCTGGTCATCGGGGCTGCTATAGATGAAAACCGCTCCACAAACTGACTGTAATAACCCGCCAAGCCCAAGAAACTCTGAATCTCTGTAGCTGATGTGGGCCTAGGCCAGTCCTTGACTGCCTCAATCTTCTTAGGGTCCACCTGAATACCCTCTACTGATACAACGTGACCTACGAATGCAACTGAACTCAACCAAAACTCATATTTCGAAAACATATCATATAACTGGCTGTCTCTCAAAGTCTAAGAAACGATTCGAAGATGCTGCTCATGCTCCTCTCGGCTGCGGGAGTAGATCAAGATATCATCAATGAAAACAATCACAAAGAAATCCAGATAGGGCTTGAACACCCGGTTCATCAAATCCATAAATGCTGATGGGGCGTACGTTAACCCAAATGACATCACTAGAAACTCATAATGCCCATACCGAGTCCGAAAAGCTGTCTTAGGGACATCGGATGCCCTAATCCTCAACT
Source organism: Nicotiana attenuata (assembly GCF_001879085.1). Classification (NCBI taxonomy): domain Eukaryota; kingdom Viridiplantae; phylum Streptophyta; class Magnoliopsida; order Solanales; family Solanaceae; genus Nicotiana; species Nicotiana attenuata. Next base: position 18,697 of record NW_017674101.1, on the reverse strand, counting down.
GATGGTAGCCAGACCTCAAATCGATCTTTGTAAACACCTTGGCACCCTGAAGCTGATCAAATAAGTCATCAATCCCCGGCAACAAATATTTGTTCTTGATGGTGACTTTGTTCAACTACCGATAATCTATGCACGTCCTCATCGATCCATCCTTTTTCTTTACAAACAACACCATCGCACCCTACGGCGAGACACTGGGCCTAATGAAGCCCTTATCAAGCAAATCTTGCAACTGCTCCTTCAATTCTTTCAACTCTGGCGGGGCCATACGGTATGGCGGAACAGAAATGGACTGAGTGCCCAGAGCAAAATCAATGCAAAAGTCAATATCCCTGTCTGGCGGCATCCCCAGCAGGTCTGCAGGAAATACCTCTGGAATCAGGAACATAAGCCAAATAAGCCAAACACCCCTTCTCGACCATACACTGGGCCTTCATATAAGAAATAACCCTATTGGTAGAATGACCAGGAGTCCCTCTCCACTCCAATCGAGGCAACCTCGGCAAGGCTAAGGTCATAGTCTTGGCCTGACAGTCCAATATAGCATGATAAGGTGACAGCCAATCCATCCCCAAAATGATATCAAAATCGACCATATCAAGAAGTAGGAAATCTACGCTGGTCTCAAGACCCCCAATAATAACCACACATGAGAAATAGACACGATCTACAACAATAGAATCACACATACACGGGAGCACTCAAAGAATCACGAGGCATAACCAAATATGAAGCAAAATAAGATGACACATATGAGTATGTAGACCCTGGATCAAATAGAACTGAAGCATCTCTACTGCAAACTGAAACAATACTTGTGATAACAACATCGGATGACTCAGCCTCAGAACTAGCTGGAAAAGCATGACATCGAGGCTGGGCCCCACCACTCTGAATTACATCCCTGGGACGGCCTTCACCTCTAGCAGCCTGACCTCCATCTCTAATACCTCGACCTCCACCTCTAGCTGTCTGACCCCTACCTCTAGCTGGCTGAGCGGGCGGTGGAACACCTAGTGCCTGGATCATGGCATGAGAACCCTGATGCTGAGAACCGCCCAATGCTCAAGGAAAATACCTAGCAATGTGCCTCGGATCACCACAAGTATAACAAGACTTCGACTACTGTGGCCGGTGACCATGAAACTGGCCTTGGCGGCTTGGGTGACCACCTTGAAAACTCTGAAGCGGAGGTGCACTAATAGGAGCTGGTGGTGCACTGTAGGATAGCTGATCAGAATACTGCATATGAGAGCCACGACCACCTGAGGTACCGTGAGAAGTCTGAAGTGCTGAATGAAACGGCCTGGGAGGATGGCCTCTACCAAAAGTACCCCGACCTCCAGACGAGGCCCCACTGAATCCACCGGGGTGACGAGGCCTCTTGTCAGACCCCTGACCACTCCCCTGAGCTAAAATATCTCAACTCGCCTGGCCACATTTGCCGCATCCTAGAAAGAAATCTCGCTCCCTGTCTCCTTAGCCATCTATAATCTGATAGGTTGATCAAGTCCCTCAATAAACCTCCTTACTATCTCTCTCTCGATGGGGAGTATAAGAAGAGAATACCGGGCCAAATCAATAAAGCGGGTCTCGTACTGAGTAACGGACATGCTGCCTTGCTGGTGATGCTCGAACTGCCTACGATAGTCCTCTCTCAGTGTAACAGGAAGGAACTTCTCGAGAAATATCTAAGAGAACTGGTCCCAAGTCAAAGCAGGCGACCCAGCTGGTCTGGCCAAACAAAAATCCCTCCACCATTTCTTGGCGAAACCTGACAGACGAAAAGCATCAAAGTCGACCCCATTGGTCTCCACTATCCCCATGTTACGCAACACCTCATGACAACTGTCCAGATAGTCCTGGGGATCCTCTGAAGATGCACCGCTATACTGAGTGGTGAAAAGCTTGGTAATCCTATCCCACCTCTACAAAGCATCAGAAGACATAGCTGCTCCATCGCCGGTCTATGCTGCAACACCCGGCAGAACTACCCCAACTGGCTGAGCTACTAGAGTATGAAACTGGGGAGCCATCTGCTCCGTAGTGTGAGTAGCGGGAGTTTGTACTCCTCCCCCAACCCGAGAGATGGCTGGTGCTACAGGAAATGTGCCAGCCTAAGTAACACTTTCCATAAGGCCCACTAGACAGACCAAAGAATCCTGAAGCACTGGGTGGCTATGAACCCCTCTGGAACCTGAGCTGGTCCGGCAGGAACAGTTTGGGCCGGGACCTCATCATCAAACTCCACCTGAGGCTCCACTACTGGTGCTGCTGCTCGAGCTCTAGGCTGAGCCCTAGCCCTGCCTCGGCCTCTAGCACGGCCTCGGCCTCATCCTCTGCCCCTCGTAGGAGCTGCCACTAGGGGCTCGGGCTGCTGATTAGGTGATGAAGCGGTATGTGTTCTTGCCATCTACGAAAGGACAAGAGTAGAAAGTTCAATTAGCATTGAGAGATCAAATCGCATGACAGAGAAGAATAGAAGTGAAATTCTTCCTAAACTTTGTACCCTCTGGGGGATAAGCACAGACGTCTCCGTACCGATCCCTCAGACTCTACCTAGCTTATACGTGAATTGTGAGACCTAGGCAACCTAGTGCTCTAATACCAACTTGTGACAACCCGGATTTTCCACCGTTGGGATCGTGATGGCGCCTAACTTTTCCGAATGATAGGCAAGCCAATAGATGAAGAATTAATACGCTAACCACCATCGAAAGAAGTAAACAACAATATTTAAACAAAAACAGAGTAAAGAAGTGCGGAAATTCATAATAACCCAAGTACTAATACACGACTACCCAAAATCTGGTGTCACAATCCATGAACTTCTATGAGTCACTACAAATACTGGTTGAAAGAAATTACATCTGTCCTAAAATTAAATGAAAACAGGAAAACTAGGATAACTGGAAGGGGACTCCAGGGTTTGCGAATGCCGGCAGATCTACCTTGGGTCTCCTGTTTGACTGAAGGCAGCAACCCAACCTTGATCAACGTGGTCGAGTATTGAAATATGCACAGAAAGTGCAGAGTGTAGTATTAGTACAACCGACCCCATGTACTTGTAAGTGCCGAGCCTAACCTCGGCGAAGTAGTGACGAGGCTAGGACATGACACATACATAAACCTTTGCAGTTAAGCAATATACGAGCATAATAACAGATAATAGAAATTAAATACGTAATAACGGGAAGGGGAAAAACATGCTGAGGGGAATACAAGATCATGAGAACAAAACAGTAAAGAGAAACAGCAAACAAGTGCACGACATCACTCTTCGTGCTTTTACTCTCATGCTCACCATAACAAGTGAAATAAATAATCATAACGAATATAAAATTGCACGGCATCACCCTTCGTGCTTTACATTGTTCCTCATATGATAATAAATATGCAATAGCACGGCATCACCCTTCGTGCTTTACACTCTTCCTCACATGATAATAAATATGCAATGGCACAGCATCACCCTTGGTGCTTTACACTGTTTCTCACATGAAAATAAATATGCAATGGCTCGGAATCACCCTTCGTGCTTCACACTCTTCCTCACCCAAACAACAAAATAATAACAACTAGGCAATAGAATTATTAATAACAAGCCCCATATCAATATTTAGTTTCCCAACGTCAACCTCAACTTCGAGTCAATACTCAACAAATATCCAATTCCAGTAAAACATGATAAGAATTGTTCGACATGAAGAATACCCAGATTAAGCATGAACAATACGAATAAAGAATACAACAATCATAAGAATAAGACTCACTCGCATGCTATGACCCGGCAATAACGTATAGGAACTCGTCACCTCACACGTACGTCGTACTCAACAACCAAACACACAAATAGACAACAATACCTAATCCCTCAAGCTAAGGTTAGCCACAACACTTACCTCGATTCCACGACCAAACTCAAGCCTCAATTACCGCTTTTCCTCTAGGTTCCACCTCCAATCCACTCGTATCTAGTCATAATTAACTTAATAACATCAATTATTACTAAAGCAATCGATTCCAATACACAATTATAGGTTTCCTAACATTTTCCCCAAAAAGTAAAAAACTGACCCCGGGCCCGCTTTCTCACGACCCAAAATCCACTAAGGGTCGTGGTGGCGCCGGACACCGCTGTCAGGCAAGCCAACTAAAATACCTAATTAGATTCCACTTTCAACAATTTTAAAAACCAAGATTTTCCTCCCAATTTCATAGGTAAAAAGGATAACTGCTTCAATTCAAATTAAATAATGAGCAATTAATACAAAGTATTCCAAAATTCATCCCAGAACCCGGTGTCACAAGTGCATGAGCAATTTCTAAGAAATAATATAATACAACCGTCCGGGATACAATATTGGATAGGAAATAAATACGGATAACTGGAAGGGACTCTGCCGGCTGCGGGTCGCCTCAAGAAGTGCAGCTCACCTAAGTCCCCGTATCAACCATGCTGCTACGCCCAATAGGCTGCTAGAGTTACATATACCTGTGCAACAAAAATGCACAGAAGTGTAGTATGAGTACGAAAACAACGTGGACCCAATGAGTATCCTGCCTAATCTCGAAGAAGTAGAGACGAGATGGTCGACTTCGACACTTACTAAGGGTCCAATAATGTGATGTCAATAAAATATTAAATCGCGGATTTCTATAAACATGATTTTAATTCAATAGAAGGAAACAAGTGAACAATTATTTTCTTTTATAGGGAATTTCCAAAATTTACTTTTCATTATTTATCCAAATATTCTCAAGCCATGAAGAGGCAATATCAACTTTAATAAGTTCAAGGAAGCAATACGAGCATGCGCAAATCATGCGAGGCGTACGACCCGCTCCAACAGAAAATAAACTGTGCACTGCCGAGGGTCGAACGGCGCGAACCATAGATGCATCTATTACCCCGCTTGCGAACTATCCATGCGACGCGGTCAACATAAAATAAACAATCACCCTGATCGCGAACCATACATGCGACGCAGGTACACATAGAAATACATGCTCAGATAGCCAATTAAGAATTTATCGGGGAATATTTATTCAAATAAAAGTCACTTTCTCTTTTAAAAATTTAAGAAAAGAAGTTTAACACTTTTTGAAATTTATTTATTAATTCGATGTGGCTTAAGCAATTCGAGCTGTCAATAAGTTTACAATTAATCCAAGTATAGCATGTTTTTGGGTCCTGGACTACCCGGACAATAGCATAATAGTAGCTACGCATGGACTCTCGTCACCTCGTGCGTACATAGCCCCCCACAAATAGGAGCACATAACTAATTAACTCACCTATGGGGACAATTCCCTCTTACAAGGTTAGAAAGGAGACTCACCTCGCTCCGAAGATCCATGACCGGCATTCCACGCCCTTCCGAAGACTCGAGTCGATGCAAAATGCTCCAAAACTAGCCAATAATTATGCAAATCCATTAATATATGTTCAATTACTTATTACAACCAATTTATAGCAATTCCTAACCCCGATCGAAAAGTTGACAAAATTGCCCTCGGGCCCATGTGCCCGGATTCCGCAATTTTTCAAAGATAAAGTTTACCCATGAGCTCACGAACTCAAATATATGATTTCCTCTTAATTCCATACCCAAAATCGTGGTCAAAATCAAGGAATACTAGTTTTCTAGGTTTTCCCTCAAACCCCAAGTTTTCTACAATTTTCCATGTCTAAATCCATATATAAACCTTGTATATACTCAAAACTAGTAGAGATCACTTACCTCATGCTTGGTGATGAAAATGGCACTCCAAAGTTGCTCCAAAATCGACTCCTATGGAAGAAATGAAGTGAAAATGAGCCAAACTTCGATTTTTAAAAGAACCCCACTGCCTCCAGCAGTTTCCGCATCTGCGGAAAAAT
>NW_017674101.1:0-9696 GCF_001879085.1 Nicotiana attenuata | reverse complement strand
TGTATAACCACTAGAATTCTTCGCAGAAGCCTCGCCAACCACGCGGCCGCTAACCTACTCACAGGAATAACCCACCTGTAGAAATCACTCCCCGACATCTTCCAACGCTGCTGTACGGGGTACAATCACTACGACATCAACAACCTATCCTGAGTCCTAGCTCACTCTCCGGCTGCACAACTCCATTCACCCCTCGTAGACATCAATTAAACGTGCGGCAACATTCTTCCAGTTCAAAGCTATGTTGTATTCTTCTTCTTTTCCAGCAGCTCCTTCCCGTTATATCAAATCACTACCGCATAATAGCCCATGCTCAGAATTAAATCCGTAGACCTCAATCACCAAATCACTAAAATTCCCAAGTCATCCCCGACTCTCCTTAAGGCGCATAGTCATCCTACCCTAATGTCCATATGTAACTCCGCCACTCTCCCACTTTGGCGGAACTCATCCCTTTAATCGACTACTCGATCCTTGGCCTCTTATACTCGGCCTTCTAGAAATTTTAGCCACCGCCTAACACTTCCCACATGCCTTTCCTCATCCTTTGCTGCTCAGATGCTGCCTTAAATAAAATCTATCTTCGTGGCACTTGAACCCACAATTGCTGCTAACTTTAAACCATTCTGAAGGTCATTTTTCTCGAACCGTCAACATTAGAAATACTGATTCAATCCTAAACCACCGCATCCTGCGATAATCTGACAGCTGTATCTCCAATACTGTTTCACAATATCTTGCCCCGAAAGGCGAATTGTGGAAGATCATAACACCGACAAACTTAGTACGTTCAATTAGGATAACGACACCCCAACATAGAAGAAAGCTCCACCACGCTTGCAAATACCAAGTCTCATTACTCCACCAGCCCACATCTGACCATTCATAGTCCGATTGCCTCTCCCCTGCCGGGAATAAAATACTGAATCTCTTGATTATGCACTGAGTAAACCTCCTTTCAAGTCATTCACTGCCCCGACACGTAGGCATACGTCCTACCATCATATCAATACTACGGAACATCATTCATAAGCATCATGGAAACTTGTGCCTAACCTCAGAGCCCTCAGAAGTACCGCTACTGGGCTGAAACAATAAAATATCCTTCTACAAAACTATGATAATAATCCGATCAGCTATACCGGGAGAAACATCCCGTATCACATCTGTAGTACCATTACGGTTCTTCAATTCTCAATTTCTAACAAGCGGTTCGCGTCGCGTAAGATTGAGTAGGAATGAATTAAAGGCATACGCCTCCAATGATCAAATCGCACGATAAGGAATCAAGAAGGGAAGTACTCCTAACGGTCCTGCAGCCTCCCGAGGATAAGTACAGACGTCTCCGTACCGATCCGCGAGACTCTACTAGACTTGCTCATGACTCGTGAGACCCTAGGAACCTAGTGCTCTGATACCCAGTTGTCACGACCCAAAATCCACTAAGGGTCGTGGTGGCGCCGGACACCGCTGTCAGGCAAGCCAACTAAAATACCTAATTAGATTCCACTTTCAACAATTTTAAAAACCAAGATTTTCCTCCCAATTTCACAGGTAAAAAGGATAACTGCTTCAATTCAAATTAAATAATGAGCAATTAATACAAAGTATTCCAAAATCCATCCCAGAACCCGGTGTCACAAGTGCATGAGCAATTTCTAAGAAATAATATAATACAACAACCGTCCGGAATACAATGGACAGGAAATAAATACAATATACTGGAAGGGACTCTGCTGGCTGCGGGTCACCTCAAGAAGTGCAGCTCACCTAGTCCCTGTATCAACCATGCTGCTACGCCCAGTAGGCCGCTAGAGTTACATATACCTGTGCAACAAAAATGCACAGAAGTGTAGTATGAGTACGAAAACAGCGTGTACCCAATGAGTATCCCGCCTAATCTCGAAGAAGTAGAGACGAGATGGTCGACTTCGACACTTACTAAGGGTCCAATAATGTGATGTCAATAAAACATTAAATCGCGGATTTCTATAAACATGATTTTAATCCAATAGAAGGAAACAAGTGAACAATTATTTTCTTTTATAGGGAATTTCCAAAATTTCCTTTTCATTATTTATCCAAATATTCTCAAGCCATGAAGAGGCAATATCAACTTTAATAAGTTCAAGGCAGCAATACAAGCATGCGCAAATCATACCGAGGCGTACGGCCCGCTCCAACAGAAAATAAACTGTGCATTGCCGAGGGTCGAACGTCGCGAACCATGGATGCATCTATTACCCCGCTCGCGAACTATCCATGCGACGCGGTCAACATAAAATAAACAATAACCCTGCTCGTGAACCATACATGCGACGCAGGTACACATAGAAATACATGCTCAGATAGCCAATTAAGAATTTATCGTGGAATATTTATTCAAATAAAAGCCACTTTCTCTTTTAACAATTTAAGAAAAGAAGTTTAATGCTTTTTGAAATTTATTTATTAATTCGATCTGGCTTGAGAAATTCGAGTTGTCAATAAGTTTACAATTAATCCAAGTATAGCATGCTTTTGGGTCCTAGACTACCCGGAAAATAGCATTATAGTAGCTATGCACGGACTCTCGTCACCTCGTGCATACGTTGCCCCCCACAAATAGGAGCACATAACCAATTAACTCACCTATGGGGACAATTCCCTCTTACAAGGTTAGAAAGAAGACTCACCTCGCTCCGAAGATCCATGACCGGCATTCCACGCCCTTCTGAAGACTCGAGTCGATGCAAAATGCTCCAAAACTAGCCAATAATTATGCAAATCCATTAATAAATGTTCAATTACTTATTACAACCAATTTATAGCAATTCCTAACCCCCGATCGAAAAGTTGACAAAATTGCCCTCGGGCCCACGTGCCCGGATTCCGAAATTTTTCGATGATAAAGTTTACCCATGAGCTCACGAACTCAAATATATGATTTCCTCTTAATTCCATACCCAAAATCGTGGTCAAAATCCAAGAATACTAGTTTTCTAGGTTTTCCCTCAAACCCCAAGTTTTCTACAATCCTCCTTCTCTAAATCATTTATAAACCTTGTATATACTCAAAACTAGTAGAGATCACTTACCTCATGCTTGGTGATGAAAATGGCACTCCAAAGTTGCTCCAAAATCGGCTCCCATGGGAGAAATGAAGTGAAAATGAGCCAAACTTCGTTTTTTAAAAGAACCCCACTGTCTCCAGCAGTTTCCACATCTGCGGGAAAATGACCGCATCTGCGGTAAAATGACCGCATCTGCGGTTATGACAGCAACCAGCACTTTTTCCCGACACGGAGATGAGCATAACTCCCTCATACGATGTCCAAATTCGACGATTCTTTTTGCTATGGCTCTATAATTACGATACATATCTAATGGTTCAATAAAAGCTTAATTTGGAGCTCATTTGCTTAATATGGTACCCCTATATGTCCAAAGAAACGACATTGAAACATCAAATAAGAGCGCGATACAACCCGAAACACACCCGAGGCCCCCGAGACCCCGTCCAATCACTCCAACCCACTCCATAATATAACACGAACCTGCTCGGGGCCTCAAATCATACCAAACAACGCTAAAATCATGAATCAACCTCCAATTCAAGCGTTATGAACTTTAGAACTTCAAACTTCTGCTTTCGATGCCGAAACCTATCAAATCACGTCCGATTGACTTCAAATTTTGCACACAAGTCATATTTGACATTACGGACCTACTCCAACTTCCGGAATCGGAATCCGACACTGATATCAAAAAGTCCACTTCCGGTCAAAGTTCTCCAAAAACCGTCAATTTTCTATCTTTAGCCAAATGGCTCCAAAATGCCTACGGACCTCCGAATTCACTTCCGATCGCGCTGCCAACTCCAAAATCACCATACGGAGCTACTTCGAGACTCAGAATCCCAAACGGACATCGATAACACTGAAATGCACTTCAAGCCAAACTTATGAAATTTCTTCCAAATTGCTAACTTCCACAATAGGCGGCAAAATGCTCCCGGGTTATCCAAAACCCGAAGCGGGCATACGTCCAAGTACGAAATCATCATACGAACCTGCTGGAACCTTCAGATCTTCATTCCGAGGTCGTTTACTCAAAAATCTAATCTTAGTTAATTCTTTCAACTTTAAGCTTCCGAAGTGAGGATTCCCTTTCCAAATCAACTCTGAACTTCCCGAATTTCAATTCTGACCACGCGTACAAGGCATAATACCTGAAATGAAGCTGTTCATGGCCTCAGACTGCTGAACGCTGTGGTAGAACTCAAAACGACCGATCGGGTCGTTACACGCTTGGTCAAAACTCAAGGTTCGAACCAAAACCCATTCACTGTAAGGCCCCGTGAAAACATTTATGCTCAAAACCTAGTAGCTCGTAGGGTCAAGTTCCGAATATGTGTTGGAACGCATTGTACTGATCCATTGTACTGATCTAAGTATTTAAAAATCAAAGAACCATGTTTTTCCAGAAAAGTGCTATTTTGCGGTCCAGAATGCGGTCGCAAATTAGGTATGCGGACCACATTTCTACCGCATAAAGAGTCAGTGGTTTAGTTACAATTAAGGTCAAAATGCGGTCCATTATGCGATCGCATAACTGATATGCGGACCGCATTTCCACCGCAAAGTGAGTCAGCGTGTCAGTCAAATTTGAGGTCAAAAATGCAGTGCATTACGCGACCGCAAACCGTGTATGCGGACCGCATTTCTGCCGCATACCCAAACAGTGGAATCAGGTTTTTGGAACACTTTTTGCGGTCCATTCTACGGACCGCATTTCGGATCTGCGATCGCAAAGTGCGACCGCAGACCTGACTCGGACCCCTAATTTTCTAAATTTTAAACCCGACCCCCTTTTTAATAAAACACCCCAACCCCCTCATTTTTAACAAGTTTCTGAACAAAATAAGAGCGAGGGAGGAGGGGTTCTTGAGAGAGAGAGTTCATCTTCTTCAAATTGATTCTTCAAAAGTATCCGGACTGGGAGATTTCAAAGCTAGTGTCTTCATTCCCATTCTTGCAAGTAAAATCCCTAACCCATTTTCATTAACTTTCAGGTTTAATTAAGGGGGGGAGGGGGAGTCTCATGCATTGGTTCTTGAAAATAGAGGTTGAAACATTCATGCATGTCTTTTAGGACCTAAAATCTGGTAAGAGGGATTGGGTAGGAGTAAAGCATTGTACAAAGGAGGGTTGATAACCTAAATGTGTTCGAGTAGTGATTGTGAACTTTGATTATGAGAATATGTGTTAATTTGTGCACTAGATTGACGTTGCTAAGCTTTTTGGTGAAGTTGAAAGTAGAAATTAAAAAGGGATTCGGCTCCAGGTATGTATGGCTAACTTTGACCTTTGTAAAATTACCTTGTTTCGTGTTTGTGTGCTTGGTATGTGAATTCTACGTGGATTGTTTGTGAAATTCTTGTGATTGGCATGGTTGGGTGTTGTGGTTATGTCTTTGGATAAGATGGTGTAAGTAATTGGCAATAAACCAAGTGTGTGATTGTGAATATGCTATGTGGTAAGAATTGTGAAGCAAATGATGGAAGAGAATAATAATTGATGCAATCGGAATAGCTGTGGTAATAATATGTATGGCTTGTCGTGGAAAATTATCGTTGTACACAAAATGCATATGAGTTGTGGAATACGATGGAAATGGAGTCAATAACTATGGAAGTTCTTGTAAATTGTTGATGTTGCTCTTTGAGAATTGTTGTTAATGTTCTTTGAGAATTGTTGCTATTGTTCCTTGAGAATTGTTGTTGTTCTTTGTGAATTGTTATTGTTGTGGTATTGTTTGTGAATTGTGATTGTTCGGTGGGATCGGATTGCGCGCCGCAACAAGAAGTAGTAAGGTGTGGGTTGTGGTAATAAGGGTGGCCGAGGTAATAAGGGTGGAAAGTGATCGAAATCAATATTGAAATGAAAATATGAGAAAGTTGTGAAATCATTGATGTGAAAAATGTTGAAGGGGAAATGGAGAGATTGTAAATTTGTTTGGCTTGATTGTTTCCTTTCATGTGTATTTGAATGTTGATTCCATTATTACTTATTACTGGAGTATGGTTTGAGTTTGCTTAGGGAAAAGTTTGTTCATCTATACCAGTACAATTCAAATGTACTGACGCCCCTTTTGTCGGGGGCGCTACATTCGTGTTATGATTGTAGGTGGATCCATAGCAGGTACTCCAGTCCACCGACCGTAGCTCCCCTTCATCTTCCGTCAGCTGTATTGGTGAGCCCCTTTCCTCTCGGGGCCCTACGTGGCTCATGCCGCTTTTATCCCGGAATGTTATTTTAGTTTTTGTGTAAGGTATAGCCGGAGCCTTGTTCCCGGCAAGTACTGTATTATCCTGTGTATCTTTAGAGGCTCTGTAGAAAGTAAAAATGTGGGTTACGAACTTATGTAATATGTATTTTGGTATGTTGGGCGATGAAAGTGGTAAACATCATTAATTAACTATGTACGTTATGTATGCTTCTAAAAAGTGTTTTTAATTACAATGGCAAATTTCCTTTGATTAATGAGTAATGAAAACACGGGGTAACACGTGGGATAGGAAAAGGCAACCAGGTCCGCTTGACTGGGGCTACCCGGTCGAGCGTCGGTCATGTCCCTCGGTTTTGGGGCGTGACAAACTTGGTATCAGAGCATAAGGTTTTAAAGGAGTCCTAGGATGTCTCGGAGCCGTGTCTAGTGAAACCCTTCTTATCGGTGTGTTGTCGACCACATCTATAAGTAGGGGGCTGCATGGACATTTAGGAAATTACGCTGTTCTTTGTTATTCTATATCGTGTGGTGAAGTGAAAAATGGAAATATCTATGTCTAACTCGTGCTCTATTCCGAATTTTTCAGTAATGGCACCTAAGAAGAGAGCTAGACTCGGCCTTGGGGCCAATGCCACCCCGAGTGAGGCTATGAATCATGTACCTGATGCCGTGGGTGAGAGTGACTCCCCGGCCTTGAACCTACCTGACCCATCTATTCCAGATCAGAGTATTCCTATTCCAGCTACGGCAGAGGGTGCTACCATCCCTCCCGCCGATATTCCTGATTCTGGTGCAGCTCCAGCTTCCGGCCCCGGGGTTCCTGATGGGGACCTTTGAGGAGCCATCCGTATGTTGACCCAGTTAGTGGCCGCTCAGGCCCAGAGATCTCATGATGCCCTTACATCCTCCAACGGACAGGGAGATTCCGCCAGTTCCAGAATCAACCAGTTTCTGCGGTTAGCCCCTCCAGAGTTCTCAGGCACAGACCCAGAGGCCGATCCGCAGGATTTCCTTGATGAGATGTACAAGACCCTTCGAGTAATGAAGGCTTCAGAGACGGAGGGAGTTGAGTTGGCTTCATACAGGTTGAGGGGAGCAGCGTATTCGTGGTTCGAGATATGGGAGGATTCCCGTGGGGAGGGAAGACCTCCGGCTAGATGGGATGAGTTTGTAGATGCATTTATGGACCATTTCTTTCCTGCCGAGACGGTGGCAGCCCGTGCCACTGAGTTTGAGGTCCTCAAGCAGGGTAGTATGAGTGTTTGGGAGTACCATATGGAGTTTGTGAGATTGTCCAAGTATGCTCCTCAGTTAGTGTCGACCATGGATGCTCGACTTCGACGATTCGTTCAGGGAACTAGTCCCTTGGTGGTGAATGAGGCTGCTACAGCGGCCTTACACTCGGATATGAATTATGGAAATATTGTGGAATTCGCTCAGGCCACAGAGGCTAGGAAGTTGAAGATACGGGCGGAAAGGGAGAGTAGCAGTAGGGCACGATCAGTAGGTCACTCAGGGAGATCAGCTCAGGGGAGAGGGTCATCAGGGCCATCCCAGTCATATGCTCAGTCCTCAGCAAGCGCACCACTATCTTTGCATAGTTATCAGCGGAGCAGCCACATGAGACCAGGTTCAGACAGTAGGAGACACCATCAGTCCGGTCGTTCAGGAGGGAGATCACAGCTACAGGGGAGGGCTCCATGCCCCAAGTGTGGGAGATTTCATACAGAGACTTGTTATTTAGATATCCCGGTGTGTTTCGGATGCGGGGTGAGAGGTCATATCCAGCGGGACTGTCGTGTGCCTAGTCAGGGCACGGGTAGGGGATCCGCTTAGTCATCTGGTTCTTCAGTTGCCACATCATCTGTGCGTCCTCCAGCTCCAGCAGGACGTGGTGCAGTTAGGGGTGGAGCTCGTGGTAGAGGTGGACCCAGCCGGTTTTATGCTTTGAGCGGTCGCCAGAGTGCAGAGGCTTCTCCAGATGTAGTTACAGGTATCTTGTCTGTTCAGGCCATTGATTGTTATGCTCTTATTGATCCGGGGTCCTCTTTGTCTTATGTCATCCCATTCATTGCTTCAAGTTTTGGGATAGAACTCGAACAACTTCATGAGCCGTTCTCCGTATCGACTCCGGTTGGTGATTCTATCACAACCGCGCGGGTTTATGAGAATTGTGTTGTCATGGTGTGTGGTCGTGTTTACCATGGCCGATCTTATCGAGCTTGGAATGGTGGATTTTGATGTGATTATGGGGATGGACAGGCTTTATTCGTGCTTTGCTAAACTTGACTGCCGAACGAGAGTCATGAGACTCGAGTTTCCTAATGAGCCAGTTATTGAGTGGAAGGGAAATGGTGTGGTGCCGAAGGGTAGGTTTATTTCCTACCTTAAGGCTTCAAAGATGACTAAGAAGGGATGTATCTATCATTTGGTCCGGGTGGCAGACCCCACTTCAGTAGTGTCTACCCCCGAGTCCATGCCAGTCGTGAGTGAGTTTCTTGAAGTGTTTCCGGACGAGCTTCCGGGGATTTCGCCAGATAGGGAGATTGATTTCGGGATTGATGTATTGCCAGATACGCAGCTAATATCTATTCCACCGTACAGAATGGCTCCAGCAGAGTTAAGGGAGTTAAAGGAGCAGCTGAAGGATTTATTAGAAAAAGGGTTCATACGGCCGAGTGTGTCGCCGTGGGGTGCTCCGGTTCTTTTTGTCAGGAAGAAGGATGGGTCGCTCCGGACGTGTATTGATTATCGGCAGCTCAACAAAGTCACCATCAGGAATAAATATGCTTTGCCTCAGATAGATGATTTGTTCGACCAATTGCAAGGTGCAAGGTTCTTCTCCAAAATTGATCTACGGTCCGGGTATCACCAATTGAAGATTAGGGAGCAAGATATTCCCAAGACCGCTTTCAGAACTCGCTATGGTCACTTTGAATTCTTGGTCATGTCTTTTGGGCTAACCAACGCCCCGGCAGCTTTTATGGATCTTATGAATCGGGTCTTCAAGCCATTTCTAGACTCCTTCGTGATTGTTTTCATTGACGACATCCTTGTTTATTCGCGGAGCCGGGAGGATCATGCCGGTCACCTCAGGGCAGTTTTGCAGACTCTTCATCAGCACCAGTTGTATGCTAAATTTTCGAAATGTGAGTTTTGGTTGGAGTCCGTTACCTTTTTGGGTCATGTTGTCTCAAGTGAAGGGATTCAGGTAGACCCCCAGAAGATTGCAGCAGTGAAAGATTGGCCCAAACCCACGACCCCGACGGAGATTCGTAGCTTCTTGGGTTTAGCAGGTTATTATCGGAGGTTTGTGGAGGGCTTCTCTACCCTCGCCTCCCCATTGACTAAGTTGACACAGAAAGCAGTTAAGTTCCAATGGTCCGATGCTTGTGAGAAAAGTTTTCAGGAATTGAAGTCAAGGTT